>NW_026048265.1:0-130507 GCF_023864345.2 Schistocerca serialis cubense | reverse complement strand
GTTGTTATATATATTGTAGCGCGAGTCGGGAGAGGTAGTAGTCGGTCGACAGTAGTAGCGGGTGGACGGTTGTACTGAGCGGGCGTCGGCGGCGTGCTCTGCTCGTCTCGCGACTCTGGTCACGGTTCGGGACGATGTATAGTATATTGTGTTATAATCAAAAAGGTGGTGTGACGCTGCATTGCGCAAATCTGATAACGTATGTTCATTGTACCTCTTTTGTTCAACAACAAAAGCCCCACTATTACCTTTTTTCGAAAGTAACTTTTGTCTCTTAACGAAAAACATTCACTTTTTAAAGACTACTTCCTATGGCATTTCCCTCCAAGGAGTGCAATTAATTACCAGCCAGCACTCATTCATTGCACACAGCTGTGTAAGGGGTATCTACAATTGAGGAGCGGATATAAATGCAATTTTTTGTTTTTTTTTTTTTTTGTGTGTGTGTTGTAACCTCCCAGCAAAATTTAAAATAATGGACAATGTTATTTACGGATGCTAATGGACATTGCGCTAATTGTAACCTCGCCCACAATGAGAGGTCTTGAAAATGGCAACAAAAATGTGAAATTCGCAATCAGACTCAAATATAAAGTCTTCACACAACATTTACAAAAGTCCGTTCAGTGACAAGAAACTTCAATTAAACCGAAATATCGGTCTTTGGCCCTGTGCAAAACAATCAGAATTAAAGTCTTACCTCCGAATAAATGGATGTCACATTTCTGCTCTGGTTGTTGCGCAGCGCTTGGAGGAACTGCATTGCAAATAATAATATTCTCTTTTTTTGTGATTTTAGTGACATTTTTCTTCAAAGAAGTGGAACGAACTCTTTAGTTCAATAAAAAATTAAATGTTTGAAAAATGCTTTTGAAATAAAAATTATTATTGGGGAACTTGTTGGAGAATAATTACAATTTTTCATTATCTAATGATTATATTAATTAACAGTATACCTTATTCACCATCTCGACCAGTGTTGCCGACCGCCTACATCACACAACCGCACTCGGCTGCTACTACTGACCGACCGCTCTGCATGACGACTATTAGCGTACTGCACGCGACGACTACTGACAGAGTACAGCCCTCAACTACACAGAGCTACGGACTCGCAACGACTACTGACAGACTGACTGACTGAGAACCGCTCGCAACACTCGCGCAGTCCAGCGCAAACTCTCTGGTCACAGATGCTACAATGTCTCGCCATCGCTACTATGTTACATACGTGTTTCAGTGTCTTTTTCATTGGGGTAACGATCTTTGGCTCTTTTTATTCAATACAGGGCCAAAGGTCAACGCTGCTGCCCTTATACAATTTATCAGGTTTCATTATGTCTGTTGCAATGTTACATACGGTTCACTCTTTCATTAATATTATCGTTGGGTTTGTTTTGTAGGGACGTTAACATTCTGGCACATTTTTATTATCATCGGACTCTCTGCTATTTGTGCAGGGAGGTTATACCTGGGTCCATTTCCATTTCCATTTACATTTTAATATTGATAGACTTTTTGTTTTCTTTTTTGTTTCTTGTTGTTTTTCCTTCTTTTTTTTGTTGTTTTTTTTTTTTTTTTTTTTGTTTTTCCCGCTCTCACCACCACCGCCGCATCACGCCTTCCGTTTTCTTGGTTTCTTTTCTGTTCTTCAACTGCTTCAACATCACCGCGCCCCATTTCCACACCACAGCCATCAGCCTCCAAGACGGGCGGGCGCAGTGTGCCATTTCCGGCGCACAAGCACACCCGTACGGTACTCTCCTCGCCCCCACGCCACCAACAACACAGCGACCACGCGGCTTTCAGGCATGGCACGGCACGGCACGGCACCGGCGAAATGCGCCGCCCCCGCCCCTCCGCGCATCCGTCCGTCTCGCCACGTTCACTGACAGCCGCGTCTGCGGCTACACCACGACAACCACAACACAACACCGCTCCCCTCCCTGGCAACTCACATTGTTTTTCTCCTCCTCTTTTGCACAAACCACAACGCCGAGCACAGGCGCAAGCCACCCCACACCGCGCCCCTCCCCGTCCCGTCTTTGGCCGCCGCTCCTCGTTTCCTCGTTTGCCCCCTCCCATCTCCCGAAATGCCATGCCAGCAGCGTTACGCATGCCCCTCCCCTGTCCACACAACACTACCGCCTAACGAACAGCCTTTTCCGGGCCACATCCAGGGCACGCCCACCTCCAAACACTGCCAATTCACGGACGCACGCACACACACACACACACACTCACTTTCTCGACACCTTTCTGTACGGAGGGTGCGTCATCTCGACCGTGACAGAGTGACGGCAACTATCGACGATCCATTTCCCCCCACTGGTAAAACATGTCCACTAACACCTACATACATCATTCAAGTACACAGACAATAGCATACACACAATGGGAGGGCACACGAACATGGACGGCACGGCACTGTCATACACTCTTCCTCAGAACCATATCAACAAACGTTACGTACATCCGGGAAAGCGAAAGCGAAAGCGAAAGCAAAAGCAAAGGCAAAGCCCAATGCAGCCGTCAAAGGTAACGTTCACCACGGCAGACACTTGCAGCCGCGCCGCCGTTAAACGCATTTCAGTGCGGCTCCAATACGCCTCCCACACGGGAACGTTCCGTTGCTCTACGAATGCGTTTCTCCCCTTTTTCCCTTCCTCTCTCTTTTGCCCCCCGTCCTTGCACTCTTGCCTCATTCCTCACGTTCTGCCCAGACATTCGACCGATCAAAGTCAACCTTTCGTTACCGTTCTCAGCGCGACGGTGTACAACAGTATGACGGGTGTGCCCAAGACTTCGGTTCAGTTGCGTGACGCCGGTCTATCGCGCCGATCGACAGTTACTCAGGGGGCGACGGATCGGACCACGTCACCGACACACAAAACACTTTCAAACAAACAAATACATACCGGATGGACACAGACAAACACGTGTACAGACATTCGCCAAACAAACGACCGCCGCCGCCGCCGCCGTCGTCGTCTAGCGTGCATCTTGAATGACGACATCGGTGTGCGTGCGTCGTACGCAATCAGTCAGACACGGCTATCAAACATCAGAGTCGAATGGTACATCATCGTGCGTGTCGCCGTACACGTACAGTACAATACAACAACAATGCGTCTTAATGGCACGTTCATTTCAACGTCACTCACACACCTCCACGCTGCAGTTACGTCGCACCATTGTCAAACTCGGCGTACAGCAAAGGGAATAGTGGGCGGCAAAAAAAACCAAACAAAAACATTTCACATTTCACCCTCGCCATGTATGATGTGCAAAAAAACAAACCCGCAAACGGCCGTCGTTACGGTGACACAAAAGTCGCCGATCACACTGTCCCCCCTCGCAGACGGGTAACACACACACACACACACACACCAACAACACCAATGGGTCAAAAACCACGCCAACGAGGCGTGCCACCATTCCACGCCACGGCGACCAACCTCGTGGCCGTACCCCGCGCAACACGCTTTGACGCGCCCCCCCACCCACAATCAAAATGCACACATACATCACAGCCGTCCACACAAACAACAACAACAATTCCGCCCTTCCCGCAAAAGGCAAGTTGGTGGCCCTGAAAAGGGCCGTTTTGCCGCTCTCGCAACGGAGGAGCCTTCTCCATCCTTCCTTCCATTCCAGAGCCACCTCCTTACTTGGAGCTCGTGTACTTGGTCACCGCCTTCGTGCCCTCGCTCACGGCGTGCTTGGCCAGCTCGCCAGGCAGCAACAGCCGCACAGCGGTCTGGATCTCGCGGGACGTGATGGTCGAGCGCTTGTTGTAGTGCGCCAGGCGAGAAGCCTCGGCCGCAATGCGCTCGAAAATGTCGTTCACGAAGCTGTTCATGATGCTCATCGCCTTCGACGAGATGCCCGTGTCAGGGTGCACCTGCTTCAGCACCTTGTAGATGTAGATGGCATAGCTCTCCTTCCTCTTGCGCTTCTTCTTCTTGTCGCCCTTCGAAATGTTCTTCTGCGCCTTGCCAGCCTTCTTGGCGGCCTTCCCGCTAGTCTTGGGCGGCATCTCGAACCAACGTACGGCAGCAGCAACACCAGTAGCAAGCGCTCCGCTCTAGTCAGCGTCTCCCCACACAGTGGCACCCGCCGCCAGCCGCCGCCGCACCTTTACCAGCTCGCCCTGTTGCGGCCGCCGACCAATGGGGCGCGCGCGCAACCGGCCGCCGCACCCGAGCCCATAAAGCACCCCCACCCCGGCTGCGCCGGCACGCACTCCGCTGCTCGACTCGCTGCCGCTCGCACCGGTCGTTTTCGTTTCCGTTTCGTGTGCACCGTCGCTAGCCCATCGCCATGTCCGGACGCGGAAAGGGAGGCAAAGTCAAGGGCAAGTCAAAGTCCCGCTCAAGCAGGGCTGGGCTCCAGTTCCCGGTCGGCAGAATCCACCGCCTCCTGCGCAAGGGAAACTACGCAGAGCGCGTCGGCGCCGGGGCGCCCGTCTACCTCGCCGCCGTCATGGAGTACCTCGCGGCTGAGGTGCTCGAGCTGGCCGGAAACGCGGCCCGCGACAACAAGAAGACGCGCATCATCCCGCGCCACCTGCAGCTTGCCATCCGCAACGACGAGGAGCTCAACAAGCTCCTGTCGGGCGTCACCATCGCACAGGGTGGTGTCCTGCCCAACATCCAGGCCGTCCTGCTGCCAAAGAAGACCGAGAAGAAGGCCTAAAGGAGGCCAGGCAATCGCAGCGCCGCGTGCTCCCCTGCACGCAACGCGCTTTGCCGGCTCGGCCCACAACAATCGGCCCTTTTCAGGGCCACCACACACACCTACGTCCAAAGCAAAATTTCAGTCGTCCTCGCCGCACCTTGTTTTGTTTTAACTTTGCACTGTCACAGCACAGCCGCCGCCGGCGCACGTCCGCCATCTTGTCGTCCACACAGCCCGTGTGGCCCAACACACACACACACACACACACACATTTTGCACGGTCGCAGTCGCCTTCCAAACCGACAACGGCAGCAATAATGACCATTGTTAAAGGGAGGCGTGTCGACACACCGCCCTCCACTCCCGCGCGCAACGGCCGTCGACACGAACGAAACAGCTGATCCGGCCGCCTATGCCCACACGCCTTGCCTCGGAAACCCCAACGCCGCCGCAAACAAACACACAGAGACAAACCACGCAAGCAAATAATCACCGCCTCTCGCACAACAACACACAGCCCGCCATCTCCGTCGCGATCGATACAAAGACACACAATAACAAACACACAAACGAAGCAGCTCCACACACAGCCAGCCACATGACACGTTTCCTTTCCTTCTCCCCTCCCAGTCACATCACGTCGCTCAAACGGAAAGAAAGAAAGAAACAAACAACACAGCGCACACACGCAGCAACAACACAGACTCTTTCGCACTTTTCAACTTCCGAACAGTGTGGTGGCCCTGAAAAGGGCCGTTTTCTAGTCTCTCCCACCCACAAGCACGGCCGCGGGAAGGCCAGCGCCCGCTGCGACGCAGCCTAACCGCCGAAACCGTACAGGGTGCGCCCCTGCCTCTTCAGGGCGTACACCACGTCCATGGCCGTCACAGTCTTGCGCTTGGCGTGCTCAGTGTACGTCACCGCGTCGCGGATCACGTTCTCCAGGAACACCTTCAGCACCCCGCGGGTCTCCTCGTAGATCAGACCAGAGATGCGCTTCACGCCGCCCCTGCGAGCCAGGCGGCGGATGGCGGGCTTCGTGATGCCCTGGATGTTGTCGCGCAACACCTTGCGGTGCCGCTTGGCGCCACCCTTGCCGAGCCCCTTTCCTCCCTTGCCGCGGCCTGTCATCCTTCCTTCCTCGGGCAAAGCAAAACGTGCACAAACAGCACCTGCAGCGGCTGGCGAGTCGGCTACGGTCTGCGCCCAGCGCGCCCGCCGCCCCCCTATATAGACTCTGGCCCGCCCTCCCCCCACCACGCGCAACCGAGGGCATATAAGCGCAGCACGGAGGCGCGCGGGCCCGTTGTCAAGGCAGCACCGGACGCCGCGCCGCACCTAACCTCCACGCACGCCGCTCCGCTACCGCTACCGCCATGGCCCGCACAAAGCAAACGGCCCGCAAGTCCACCGGCGGAAAGGCGCCGCGCAAACAGCTCGCCACCAAGGCGGCGAGGAAGAGCGCGCCCGCCACCGGAGGCGTCAAGAAGCCCCACCGCTACAGGCCGGGCACCGTCGCCCTGCGAGAAATCAGGCGCTACCAGAAGAGCACAGAGCTGCTCATCCGCAAGCTGCCATTCCAGCGCCTAGTGCGCGAGATCGCCCAGGACTTCAAGACCGACCTGCGCTTCCAGAGCTCCGCAGTCATGGCCCTGCAGGAGGCCAGCGAGGCCTACCTCGTCGGCCTCTTCGAAGACACCAACCTGTGCGCAATCCACGCCAAGCGCGTCACCATCATGCCCAAGGACATCCAGCTCGCGCGCCGCATCCGCGGCGAGCGCGCCTAAACCGCGCCGCGGCACCGCACCGCACAAACAAAAACGGCCCTTTTCAGGGCCACTAACATCTCTCCGTCGCGAGCAAACTTTGTCGGTCGCCTGCCTCTCGCCCCGCAACCCAAAAACAAAAACCACCACTTCCCGTCCGTCCGCCACACCCGCTCACTCTGCCTGCCTGCTAGCAGCGCGCAACAATCACACATCATCCCTCCCCGGCGCTCAAAGCGCACAATACCCAACGGCCGACGTCACACCGCACGGTTGGCTGGCCGGCCGCCGCTTTCGTTTCGAAAACAAAAAAACCCGCACTCCACTCCGACGGCCAACGGCCAGGCAGGCGCGCTCGCTCGCTCGCTCTACACGCCACCGAAATCCCCGCCGACTCCTTCCGCATCTCAACGTGCCCCCCGTTGCAAAACATAACACACACACACACAAAGGAACAAAACAAAACAAAGACCAGACACGACTCGACAAGACAGACATCCGAGAAGAACGAACGCAGGCAAGCCAACCAACGTATTCAAACAAAACAACGTGACAGAAAACCAACCGTCGGCCGCCGCCACAAACACGGCGACAATCAACCACGACAACAACAACAACAACAACACCGCTTACCGCTACCGCCGCCCACACCCGCCACCGACCCCCGCAATCCAACCACCACGGCACGCAAACAGCATCCCCACGGGCATACAGAAACGCCAGACAGACACCCACACCAAACGCAACACGACAATCAAAACCTTCCCCGACGTGCTTTGATGGCCCTGAGAAGGGCCGTTTTGGGCCGCGCGTCTCTTGCGCGCCACTAGACGACGACGGGGGGTGGGGACGACGGAGTCAAGCGCCAAACCCTTCCATTCCCATCTCTTTCTCCTCTACTCTACTTCTTCTTCTTGGGCGAAGCCTTCGCCTTAGACGGCGTCGTCGCCTTCTTCGGGCGCGGCGCCTTCGGCTTCTTCGTCGGAACCTTGGCGGCCTTCTTCGCCTTCGACGGCGACTTGGCCTTGGCCGGCTTGGCCGCAGCCGCCTTCTTCGCACCCGCGGGAGCGGCCGACGCCGCAGACGCCTTCTTGGCGGCGCCCGCCTTCCGACCGGTCGCCGCCTTCACGCCACCAGCCTTCTTTGCGCCGGCCGCACGGGCGCCCTTCTTCTCCTTGCTGGCCGGAGCGGCGCGCTTCTTCTTGGCACCGCCAGCACGGGCCTTGCCGCCCTCGGCCGCCCCCCCGCCGCCGGCGCCGGCAAGCTTGAACGAGCCGGACGCGCCCTTCCCCTTCGTCTGCACCAGCTCGCCCGCCACGACGGCCGACTTGAGGTACTTCTTGATAAACGGCGCCAGCTTCTCCGCGTCCAGCTTGTAGTGCGCGGCTATGTACTTCTTGATCGCCTGCAGCGACGACCCGCCGCGCTCCTTCAGACTCTTGATGGCGGCCGTCACCATCTCAGAGGTGCGCGGGTGCGCAGGCTTGGCGCGCGGCTTCTTCGCAGACGACGCAGACTTGGCCTTCTTCGTAGTGCCGGTGGCGGCGGGTGCCGCAGCAGTCTCGTTCGTAGCCGCCTGATCTGCCATTTCGACGACGCGCGTAACACACAGCGAGAGCGAGCGGGACGGCAGGCACGCAAGCACAGCACAGCAGCAGAGCAGAGAATCACAAGGCCCAGCCAGTGTCGCGGGCGGGCGCGGACGGCCGAGAGAGCGGCCGCCACTCTGCGCGCCGCCGCGCCGCGCCTCCCGCGCTTGCTACCGCCCAACGTCCGACAGCCTGTGCGGAGCAGCCCCAAACCTGCGCCACAACCGCCCGCGCCTTTCAAACCACCGAGGATGGGGCTACACACAGCCACACCACAGTCGCCAACCAGTCGCCACGGCAGCGCCGCAAACCACGGCCAAACTGCAGCTACCGCGCGCTACAGCCTGGGTCGGCCCGCCGAGAATCGCCGCCCCCGCCCAAATGCCGCCCCCACAGCCCCAGCCGACGACCCGCCACAATGGCCAAACCTTCGGCAAAACTCCCACACCGTCGCCGCGGCAGCCCGGCCAGCGCGGCCGGCGCCACAGCCACACAAGCCGAGGCGTGCGGCGATGACGGCCGTGCAAACGCGCCTCCGCCGCCCCATCGCCTTCCGTCGCCCTCCCGCCGTTTCCCGATCGGCCCGCAGCCGTCGGGCCACATCGCGCGCCGTCCTCCTCCTCTCGCCCGCCAACATTCACAGCCGTTTCTCAACAATTGCCCGCCGCAAACGGACGCCGCCTGCGCAACAGGCGCCGCCGCCCCTCGCCGCTTCCGACCCAACCCCTCGACCGAGGCAAACCGCAATCCGAATCTACAGACCAACCCAATCTGCCGTCAAGCACACACGACAGCCGACCTTACACGTTACGCGTTACACATTACGTTTACACGTCTACGTTAGGTTAGGTTAGGTGGACGTGGGTTAGGTTAAGGGGACTTGGGTTAGGTTAAGCGTCAAACTTAGGTTAAGCATTCAAACACGTCAGGCGTCAGAGGTTAGGTTAGGTTAGGTTAGGTTAGGTTAGGTTAGGTTAGGTTACACGTTAGGTTAAGGGGTCAGTGCTAGGTTAAGAAGCGTCAAACGTAGGTTAAAAAAGCGTTCAAACGTGAGGCGTGAGCCGGACAGCTTACCTTACGTAGACGTTAGGGGCTCACAGGCTGAGCTCACCTCGCCACACCACAGGTTAGGTTCGGTTCGGTTCGGTTCGCTCGGCTCAGCGTAAAGCGCCGAGGTCAGGGTTACGTTCGTTCACCTTCGGGCGCCACACTTTCGGTTGAAAGGTCGCGACGGGACGACGTCGGCAGGCACGCCGCAAACGAACAAACACGTACAGACGACGTCGGAAACCGCCGACAGACGGGGGAGCAGCACGACCACGACCAGACACCGAGCGCGAACGAGACACACGCGAACCACCCCCACCGGCCAAAGGGCACCACACAACAACCCAGAGCACCACGTGTCGACACCAGAGCAACCCGCCGCTCACGCGACATGGCTGGCACCGAAGGGCAACCGCCCGCAACTGCGCTTTCCGCGCCGGCCCGGATGCACGTCGTGCTACAACAACACCACTACCGTACACAGCCGCTGTTCACAACATCACTATCAATGGCGCGCCCGCGGCTCGCCGCCGTCGCAGTCGCAGCCCCAACGCCAGCACTTTTGCACCACCATTCACACGCACCGCAACACAGCTCGCCGACACAGCCGAACAAAACAAACACCACACAACAACAGCAACAACGCCGCCGCCTCTACTTGTGCCGGCGATCCACCCCGCCGATGGCGCACCTTTCGCCAGCCGGCAATCGACACACACGCACCCACCCACCGGGGCCCAGTGCAAAAAAAAAAAAAAACACACAAAAACAAAAAAACCAAACAACACAAACGACACGGGAAGCGCACACCGCCACTTCGCGCGCACGCCACCAACCAGTCGTCGTCTCAAAATAACAAACACAAACAAAATAAACTAACAACTAGGGCAACACAAAACAAAAACGCCTCGCACGAACCGCCCACAAAAAGGACAAGCACACGCACAGCCTCTGCTGACGACCACGACGCAGCGGCACGCTGCTCCTGTCCCGCGCCCCGCGCCCCGCGCCCCACTCGATTCACAACTCACGCGACACCGTCAACGACGGGCTCGCTTCCCGCAACCTACCACCTTTCCGCCACGACGCACAGCCCCAGCCCCACCCGACGACGCCCGTGGCAACGACTGCACTTTCACCACCGCCTCCCCCTTCCCCCCCAAAACACACACACACACACACAGCCAGCCAAAAACGCACTCGCGACCCACACATGCACGTGCATCGGCACACGCCAACCAGTCAACGTCGACAACCACACGCAAGGCTCGAAACGAAACCGGCGTCCTTCCACGTTGCCATCAAGCTACGCGACACAAGACACAAGGAACCAACACAACAGCCGGCCCCACTAATTCCCACTCTCACGCCGCAAAAACCACACCGAAACCGCCAAACGCACGCACATTCCCCTTCGCACTGACACCACCGACCGGCTCGCTACCACACACCTCTCGGCAGCCGTTTCACGCCAATTCGCCACACCGCCCACACAGTCGACAAGCGCCCGCCCTGTACGGCACACGCAACGACGCAGCGCAGCAAAGGGCGCCCGCAACACATACCTCTCCGCCGCCCGACGCGCCAACCGCCACACCACACCGCCAGCCACTCGCAAATTGTGCACTGCCACCAGCCACACGTCCAACACGCCGCGCCGCCTCCGGCCACCCGCCAGGGGGCGCTCACGTCCGCGACAACAGCGCGGCCCGCCGGGCCGGGCCGAACCGAACCGAGCCGCCGCTGCTCTGCACTCGGCACGGCCACACCCTGCTGCAGACCGGGCTCGTCCCTCTGTACGCGTCTGCCTGCGCATCAACACAACACGACCTTTTTTTTTTTTTTTTTGTTTTCTTCTTTCTTTCTTTCTTTCTTTCTTTCTTTCTTTCTTTGGCCCTCTCTCCTTCCCGCCATGGCGGTTACGGCACCGCCTGCAGCGGCAGATTTTTTGCGCCCACACGCCTACTCCTACCACCATTAACCTTGCCCTGCCCTGCCCTGCCCTGCCCATCAACGTCGCAGTCGAACCGACGCTTGCCAACACACTGCCCACGTTCCTTTCTCTTTTCGGCCTACGCCCATTACGCGCCGCCGCCACAGCACCTTCCCTTCCCACAACACACCGACGTCATCACACGCACCCAAAACAGGGGCCACGACCGTGTTCCTCGCCCACTCCCATCCCGCACGGTACGCACATTCCCAACTACTACCGCGCACCCTCCCTTTCCAATCTGTGTGTCTCTGTGTCTGTGTCCTGCCCGCGCGTGACGCCTCTCAACATCCGCCGTCCCCCGTCCCGTTTTCGCCCCCATGCCGTCGTCGCGCCGCCTCCTCCCCGTCCACCGCCGCCCCTGTCCGCCCCGCACCACACCATACACCGCTGCTTGTCCCGGCCGTTGCCACCAAAGGCGCCGACCGCAAACGCGCCACGCCGCAGCCCCCGTGCGTCTCGCGCTCGCTTGCATCTCCGTGCCGACGCTGCCTCTCTTCCCACTCGCACTCGACCTCGACAACACAGTCTTTGGCTCCGCCACTGCGTGTTCCGGTGGTACGCACGCTGCAACACGTATGTATTCATTACCAGAGCGATGGCGAGGCATGACAGCATCTCTGTCTGACCAGAGAGTTCTTTATCGCTGCTAGTCGGCGCTTGGACCGCGCCAGACGACAGTAGTGGCACGCACCGGGTCGCCAGGAACAGTTGTTATATATATTGTAGCGCGAGTCGGGAGAGGTAGTAGTCGGTCGACAGTAGTAGCGGGTGGACGGTTGTACTGAGCGGGCGTCGGCGGCGTGCTCTGCTCGTCTCGCGACTCTGGTCACGGTTCGGGACGATGTATAGTATATTGTGTTATAATCAAAAAGGTGGTGTGACGCTGCATTGCGCAAATCTGATAACGTATGTTCATTGTACCTCTTTTGTTCAACAACAAAAGCCCCACTATTACCTTTTTTCGAAAGTAACTTTTGTCTCTTAACGAAAAACATTCACTTTTTAAAGACTACTTCCTATGGCATTTCCCTCCAAGGAGTGCAATTAATTACCAGCCAGCACTCATTCATTGCACACAGCTGTGTAAGGGGTATCTACAATTGAGGAGCGGATATAAATGCAATTTTTTGTTTTTTTTTTTTTTTGTGTGTGTGTTGTAACCTCCCAGCAAAATTTAAAATAATGGACAATGTTATTTACGGATGCTAATGGACATTGCGCTAATTGTAACCTCGCCCACAATGAGAGGTCTTGAAAATGGCAACAAAAATGTGAAATTCGCAATCAGACTCAAATATAAAGTCTTCACACAACATTTACAAAAGTCCGTTCAGTGACAAGAAACTTCAATTAAACCGAAATATCGGTCTTTGGCCCTGTGCAAAACAATCAGAATTAAAGTCTTACCTCCGAATAAATGGATGTCACATTTCTGCTCTGGTTGTTGCGCAGCGCTTGGAGGAACTGCATTGCAAATAATAATATTCTCTTTTTTTGTGATTTTAGTGACATTTTTCTTCAAAGAAGTGGAACGAACTCTTTAGTTCAATAAAAAATTAAATGTTTGAAAAATGCTTTTGAAATAAAAATTATTATTGGGGAACTTGTTGGAGAATAATTACAATTTTTCATTATCTAATGATTATATTAATTAACAGTATACCTTATTCACCATCTCGACCAGTGTTGCCGACCGCCTACATCACACAACCGCACTCGGCTGCTACTACTGACCGACCGCTCTGCATGACGACTATTAGCGTACTGCACGCGACGACTACTGACAGAGTACAGCCCTCAACTACACAGAGCTACGGACTCGCAACGACTACTGACAGACTGACTGACTGAGAACCGCTCGCAACACTCGCGCAGTCCAGCGCAAACTCTCTGGTCACAGATGCTACAATGTCTCGCCATCGCTACTATGTTACATACGTGTTTCAGTGTCTTTTTCATTGGGGTAACGATCTTTGGCTCTTTTTATTCTGAATACAGGGCCAAAGGTCAACGCTGCTGCCCTTATACAATTTATCAGGTTTCATTATGTCTGTTGCAATGTTACATACGGTTCACTCTTTCATTAATATTATCGTTGGGTTTGTTTTGTAGGGACGTTAACATTCTGGCACATTTTTATTATCATCGGACTCTCTGCTATTTGTGCAGGGAGGTTATACCTGGGTCCATTTCCATTTCCATTTACATTTTAATATTGATAGACTTTTTGTTTTCTTTTTTGTTTCTTGTTGTTTTTCCTTCTTTTTTTTTGTTGTTTTTTTTTTTTTTTTTTTTTTTTTGTTTTTCCCGCTCTCACCACCACCGCCGCATCACGCCTTCCGTTTTCTTGGTTTCTTTTCTGTTCTTCAACTGCTTCAACATCACCGCGCCCCATTTCCACACCACAGCCATCAGCCTCCAAGACGGGCGGGCGCAGTGTGCCATTTCCGGCGCACAAGCACACCCGTACGGTACTCTCCTCGCCCCCACGCCACCAACAACACAGCGACCACGCGGCTTTCAGGCATGGCACGGCACGGCACGGCACCGGCGAAATGCGCCGCCCCCGCCCCTCCGCGCATCCGTCCGTCTCGCCACGTTCACTGACAGCCGCGTCTGCGGCTACACCACGACAACCACAACACAACACCGCTCCCCTCCCTGGCAACTCACATTGTTTTTCTCCTCCTCTTTTGCACAAACCACAACGCCGAGCACAGGCGCAAGCCACCCACACCGCGCCCCTCCCCGTCCCGTCTTTGGCCGCCGCTCCTCGTTTCCTCGTTTGCCCCCTCCCATCTCCCGAAATGCCATGCCAGCAGCGTTACGCATGCCCCTCCCCTGTCCACACAACACTACCGCCTAACGAACAGCCTTTTCCGGGCCACATCCAGGGCACGCCCACCTCCAAACACTGCCAATTCACGGACGCACGCACACACACACACACACACTCACTTTCTCGACACCTTTCTGTACGGAGGGTGCGTCATCTCGACCGTGACAGAGTGACGGCAACTATCGACGATCCATTTCCCCCCACTGGTAAAACATGTCCACTAACACCTACATACATCATTCAAGTACACAGACAATAGCATACACACAATGGGAGGGCACACGAACATGGACGGCACGGCACTGTCATACACTCTTCCTCAGAACCATATCAACAAACGTTACGTACATCCGGGAAAGCGAAAGCGAAAGCGAAAGCAAAAGCAAAGGCAAAGCCCAATGCAGCCGTCAAAGGTAACGTTCACCACGGCAGACACTTGCAGCCGCGCCGCCGTTAAACGCATTTCAGTGCGGCTCCAATACGCCTCCCACACGGGAACGTTCCGTTGCTCTACGAATGCGTTTCTCCCCTTTTTCCCTTCCTCTCTCTTTTGCCCCCCGTCCTTGCACTCTTGCCTCATTCCTCACGTTCTGCCCAGACATTCGACCGATCAAAGTCAACCTTTCGTTACCGTTCTCAGCGCGACGGTGTACAACAGTATGACGGGTGTGCCCAAGACTTCGGTTCAGTTGCGTGACGCCGGTCTATCGCGCCGATCGACAGTTACTCAGGGGGCGACGGATCGGACCACGTCACCGACACACAAAACACTTTCAAACAAACAAATACATACCGGATGGACACAGACAAACACGTGTACAGACATTCGCCAAACAAACGACCGCCGCCGCCGCCGCCGTCGTCGTCTAGCGTGCATCTTGAATGACGACATCGGTGTGCGTGCGTCGTACGCAATCAGTCAGACACGGCTATCAAACATCAGAGTCGAATGGTACATCATCGTGCGTGTCGCCGTACACGTACAGTACAATACAACAACAATGCGTCTTAATGGCACGTTCATTTCAACGTCACTCACACACCTCCACGCTGCAGTTACGTCGCACCATTGTCAAACTCGGCGTACAGCAAAGGGAATAGTGGGCGGCAAAAAAAACCAAACAAAAACATTTCACATTTCACATTTCACCCTCGCCATGTATGATGTGCAAAAAAACAAACCCGCAAACGGCCGTCGTTACGGTGACACAAAAGTCGCCGATCACACTGTCCCCCCTCGCAGACGGGTAACACACACACACACACACACACACCAACAACACCAATGGGTCAAAAACCACGCCAACGAGGCGTGCCACCATTCCACGCCACGGCGACCAACCTCGTGGCCGTACCCCGCGCAACACGCCTTGACGCGCCCCCCCACCCACAATCAAAATGCACACATACATCACAGCCGTCCACACAAACAACAACAACAATTCCGCCCTTCCCGCAAAAGGCAAGTTGGTGGCCCTGAAAAGGGCCGTTTTGCCGCTCTCGCAACGGAGGAGCCTTCTCCATCCTTCCTTCCATTCCAGAGCCACCTCCTTACTTGGAGCTCGTGTACTTGGTCACCGCCTTCGTGCCCTCGCTCACGGCGTGCTTGGCCAGCTCGCCAGGCAGCAACAGCCGCACAGCGGTCTGGATCTCGCGGGACGTGATGGTCGAGCGCTTGTTGTAGTGCGCCAGGCGAGAAGCCTCGGCCGCAATGCGCTCGAAAATGTCGTTCACGAAGCTGTTCATGATGCTCATCGCCTTCGACGAGATGCCCGTGTCAGGGTGCACCTGCTTCAGCACCTTGTAGATGTAGATGGCATAGCTCTCCTTCCTCTTGCGCTTCTTCTTCTTGTCGCCCTTCGAAATGTTCTTCTGCGCCTTGCCAGCCTTCTTGGCGGCCTTCCCGCTAGTCTTGGGCGGCATCTCGAACCAACGTACGGCAGCAGCAACACCAGTAGCAAGCGCTCCGCTCTAGTCAGCGTCTCCCCACACAGTGGCACCCGCCGCCAGCCGCCGCCGCACCTTTACCAGCTCGCCCTGTTGCGGCCGCCGACCAATGGGGCGCGCGCGCAACCGGCCGCCGCACCCGAGCCCATAAAGCACCCCCACCCCGGCTGCGCCGGCACGCACTCCGCTGCTCGACTCGCTGCCGCTCGCACCGGTCGTTTTCGTTTCCGTTTCGTGTGCACCGTCGCTAGCCCATCGCCATGTCCGGACGCGGAAAGGGAGGCAAAGTCAAGGGCAAGTCAAAGTCCCGCTCAAGCAGGGCTGGGCTCCAGTTCCCGGTCGGCAGAATCCACCGCCTCCTGCGCAAGGGAAACTACGCAGAGCGCGTCGGCGCCGGGGCGCCCGTCTACCTCGCCGCCGTCATGGAGTACCTCGCGGCTGAGGTGCTCGAGCTGGCCGGAAACGCGGCCCGCGACAACAAGAAGACGCGCATCATCCCGCGCCACCTGCAGCTTGCCATCCGCAACGACGAGGAGCTCAACAAGCTCCTGTCGGGCGTCACCATCGCACAGGGTGGTGTCCTGCCCAACATCCAGGCCGTCCTGCTGCCAAAGAAGACCGAGAAGAAGGCCTAAAGGAGGCCAGGCAATCGCAGCGCCGCGTGCTCCCCTGCACGCAACGCGCTTTGCCGGCTCGGCCCACAACAATCGGCCCTTTTCAGGGCCACCACACACACCTACGTCCAAAGCAAAATTTCAGTCGTCCTCGCCGCACCTTGTTTTGTTTTAACTTTGCACTGTCACAGCACAGCCGCCGCCGGCGCACGTCCGCCATCTTGTCGTCCACACAGCCCGTGTGGCCCAACACACACACACACACACACACACACATTTTGCACGGTCGCAGTCGCCTTCCAAACCGACAACGGCAGCAATAATGACCATTGTTAAAGGGAGGCGTGTCGACACACCGCCCTCCACTCCCGCGCGCAACGGCCGTCGACACGAACGAAACAGCTGATCCGGCCGCCTATGCCCACACGCCTTGCCTCGGAAACCCCAACGCCGCCGCAAACAAACACACAGAGACAAACCACGCAAGCAAATAATCACCGCCTCTCGCACAACAACACACAGCCCGCCATCTCCGTCGCGATCGATACAAAGACACACAATAACAAACACACAAACGAAGCAGCTCCACACACAGCCAGCCACATGACACGTTTCCTTTCCTTCTCCCCTCCCAGTCACATCACGTCGCTCAAACGGAAAGAAAGAAAGAAACAAACAACACAGCGCACACACGCAGCAACAACACAGACTCTTTCGCACTTTTCAACTTCCGAACAGTGTGGTGGCCCTGAAAAGGGCCGTTTTCTAGTCTCTCCCACCCACAAGCACGGCCGCGGGAAGGCCAGCGCCCGCTGCGACGCAGCCTAACCGCCGAAACCGTACAGGGTGCGCCCCTGCCTCTTCAGGGCGTACACCACGTCCATGGCCGTCACAGTCTTGCGCTTGGCGTGCTCAGTGTACGTCACCGCGTCGCGGATCACGTTCTCCAGGAACACCTTCAGCACCCCGCGGGTCTCCTCGTAGATCAGACCAGAGATGCGCTTCACGCCGCCCCTGCGAGCCAGGCGGCGGATGGCGGGCTTCGTGATGCCCTGGATGTTGTCGCGCAACACCTTGCGGTGCCGCTTGGCGCCACCCTTGCCGAGCCCCTTTCCTCCCTTGCCGCGGCCTGTCATCCTTCCTTCCTCGGGCAAAGCAAAACGTGCACAAACAGCACCTGCAGCGGCTGGCGAGTCGGCTACGGTCTGCGCCCAGCGCGCCCGCCGCCCCCCTATATAGACTCTGGCCCGCCCTCCCCCCACCACGCGCAACCGAGGGCATATAAGCGCAGCACGGAGGCGCGCGGGCCCGCACTCGCAGAGAGAGACCGCGCTGAGCCGCCGTAGCGAGAGGACGCTCTGGCTCACCGCAGCTGCTATTGTCTCGCTCGCGCTATTGTTCTCGCGCGTCTTTGTCTGCGCGCCTTTGTTAAGGTGCGTTGGTCAACGGCGTCCGCGTGGCAAAAGCAAAAGCTTGTCTCTCCTGCTGACTACTCGCGCGCGGGTTGGTTAGCGGCAAAATTGTCGTGTTATCTGCTACTGGCTGTGGCACAAATCGATTCAGGAATCGATTTGCGTCACGCCTAGGGAACGTTAGGGCACGCTGTGATCCAGGACCCCCTTCACGTGGGACCAGTCCGCGATCACTAGAGTTAGATATCTACATCTTTTCTTTCTCAATTACAGGTGCCCCATGGACCCAAATAATAGCTGCCTAACCGCCATAGAGGATGTTGTCACGACAGACCGCACTCTGTCGGCGGCAACATCCGCCACACCACCCGCCCACAGCGATACCGCGTCCACGGTCGGCGCTTCTTGCGCCCCCTCAGGCTACCGCCCCATCTCTGCCGTTGAGCTGTATGTGATTATGAATCGCATAGCAAAGCCAGAAACACCCGCAGAAAAAGAGGCCGCGGAAAGGGCGTACGCACATTTCGTGCGCCACGACTTAGCCGCCGCCCGGGCACAACAGCCGCAAACAGAGTCTTCCTTTCCGCTGAGTGAACTGCCGCGCTCGGCCATAGAAGAGGTGATTGTTCCGCCGGGAGCCCTGCTGGGTGTAGCAACTCAAGATGTTGCTGCTCTGGCGGAGGCGGCCCCGAATGGTGTTGCGTCACCAGTCTTGGCTACTCAAGAAGCCAGTGCGCTGCTGATCGCCCCAACGGACAATTCCAGTGAAGAAGCCGCTAGCGCGCCAGTCCTCGCCGCGCAGAGACTGACTGACAGCGACCACCCCAACCCAACACGGCACCCAACAACGCCAGTTCTACTAGAAATTCCTGAAGCCAACCTGGGGACACTTCTATCGGCAGAAATGCCGATGGATGTGCAACAGGCATCACGGAAACGACCAGCCACCTCTGACTCTGAGGAACAAACCGCAGTAACCGCGCCTGAAGGGCGCCAAACAAAAAAGAAGGCTGCTGCTGCAGACGCCCCCACAGCGCCCCCTGCAGCCGAGGAAGACGGTTTTACCGTACCAAACCGGCGGCACACTGCCAAGCCCAAAAGGCTGGAGAAGGTGCTCGCCCCACCGCCAGCCACATCAAATCGGTTCGCAGAGGCAACCGAAGTTGTCATGGAAGCGGAACCCGCCGCCCCAGCACGTAAACACACACGCCCCCCTCCAGTAGTCGTGACGTGGGACGACGAGTTCATGGACCTCCGCCGCATGATTAAAGAAGTGGTGGAAGTAAAGTCATTCAAAGTCCAAGCGAATAACGTCTACAAGATCCTCCCAACATCCATAGACGAGCACAAAAAGCTCATGGATCTCGTTAGGGATCAGGGACTCCATTGCTATACCCACAACACCGAGTCCCTGAAGCTACTAAAGGTGGTTATACGCCACCTGCCAATCAAGATGGACCCTGCCCACCTTAAACAAGAACTCGCGGAGTCGGGTTTTTCCGCGCGCACGGTAGAATTAATGACATCGCCGCGTACGCACAAAAAGATGCCGTTGTTCCTTGTCGTCCTAGTGGACAACGAGGACAACAGGAAAATCTTCCAACTCGACAAAATTGCGGACATCGACGTCTCAGTCGAACTACTCAAGGCCAAAGGCAAGAGGCTTCAGTGTTACTCTTGCCAAGGCTTAGACCATGTTGCACACAACTGCACCATGCCCGCGCGTTGCGTAAAGTGTGCAGGTGCACACCAAAGCCGTGATTGCGTAAAAAAGCGCGACGAACAGCCCAAATGCTGCAACTGCAGTGAGCCGCATGTTGCCAGCTACAGGGGCTGTAACGCATTCAAATCCCGCAAGCGTGGCAAGGCCGCCAAAAAAGTGCAGCCAGGAGTCAGTTTTGCGTCCGTTGCCGGGAGACGGGCTGCTGAACAGCAGGCCCCGCCTCGCGGTGAACGCCGCCTACCCGCCCGCAACCTGCAACCACCTACCAACACACAGCCGGAACCCAGTGCTGCTGGGCTACTCCCACCGCCCCCCCCGACCCGCGCCGAAAATGGACAGGCTGCCCCTGCTGCGCAGACACCCATCGCAAAACAGTGCCAGCCTAGTACAGCCCCAGCGCCACCCGCCACCGCGGCCGCGAGCGCGGCCGCGAGCGCTACCACAGATGATCTGCAGACGCTACTGCAAACATTAAACAGAATCATGACACAACTACCCAGTCTAGTCTCCGCAGCTGCGACGGCCCTCCAGGCCATCGCCCAGCCCCCCAGTCATGGATAACGACCATACCCATGGCCTGACTATTTGCGTTTTTAACGCAAACAGTCTCATACCGCAGCAGGGTGAATTCAGGGAATTTCTATACAGCGAGGCAGTAGACATCTGCCTCGTCTGTGAAACATTCCTAAAACCCGGTGTGCACGTCAGGGTCGCAAACTACAGCTGCTACCGCACCGACCGGCCGACCCACGGCGGCGGAACGGCGGCGTATGTTAGGTCGTCCCTGCGGCACTACCCGGTGCAACTGCCACAACTCGAGCACGTTGAAGCCACCGGCGTGACCGTCAACACGTCTGTCGGCAAGATCACCTTCGTGGCGGCATACCGGCCGCCGCGGGGTGTTCTGCAAGAGGCCGATTTCGACACCCTACTGGACATGGAGGGGAGGCTGTTCATCGGGGGGGACTTTAACGCAAAGTCCGCCTACTGGAACTCCCGCCTCACAAATGTCAGCGGGCGCCGACTTGAACGCGCCGCCCTCAGACACGGCGCCATCATTCTAGGGCCCTACGACCCAACCCACATCCCAGTGCGCGGACAACCAGACGTTCTCGACGTTGCTATACTGAGGGGGGTCGATCGGTTTACGACTGCCGAGACGAGGACGGCTTTGTCATCAGATCACTTGCCGGTGATCTTCGACATAGACGTCGTCGGCGCGGCGGTGCGGGCCGGTCGTCCATCCTTCAAAAATATCAACGTCGAGCACTTCCAAACCGAGGTACGGGAGTACCTCACAGATGCCCCTGATCCGGAGGAGGTGGGGGCGGAAGCCGCCATCACCTCCCTAAATCAGGCGCTCCTGCGAGCTGCAGAGACTGCCACACCTGGTCGCACACGTCAGCCGCAAGACAGGTCGCGTCGCCTCCCGCAAGCAATACGGGAGCTTATAGTTGCGAAGAACCATCTCTTCCGTGAGTGGCAAATAACGCGACAGCCAGAAACGAAACGCCGCGTAAACCGCATGCGTCGTGCCATCACTGCGGCCGTCCGCGAACACCGCAACCAAGCATGGGCCGACCTTGTCGAGTCCCTCGACCCAGATGACGGCAGTGCATGGCGAGTCGTGAGAGGTTTTCTGCGCCGCAGGCAGCGCATTCCCCCCCTGCAACTCGGTCAGGACCACTACTGCGAGCCGGACGCCAAGGCAAGTGTCCTAGCGGACACCTTTGAGGCAAACTTCCGACCCGTGGTAGAAGACATCGACGTGGCCCACATCCGTCTAGTGGAAGAACGTCTCCCAGTCTTCCTCGAAGCACGAGAGGAGGGTGACAGCATAGACCCCATCACCGCCGAAGAAGTCGCATTGCAACTCCGATCGCTCAATGCCCGGAGGGCAGGTGGCATCGACGGCATCCCGAACTCACTCCTTAGAAATCTTCCTCAGGAGTACGAGCAATACCTGGCCACAGTCTTTAACGAAATCCTGGCCTCGGGTGTCTACCCCTCGGTGTGGAAACATGCCGAGGTGGTGGCCATCCCGAAGCAAGACAAGGACCCCCGGTCGCCATCCAGCTACAGACCCATCAGCCTCCTCCCATGTCTCTCGAAGGTTTTCGAGAGACTTTACGTGCGGCGACTTCTGCAACACGTGGACCAGGAAGACATACTGCCAGACGAACAGTTTGGTTTTCGTGGAGGTCACTCCACGACCCACCAGCTGCTCCGCCTCGTGGAACCAGCTATGAGGGCGCTGGAGACGAGGGAATACCTTGGGGCGGTATTCCTGGACGTCTCACGCGCCTTCGACTCCGTGTGGCATGACGGCCTCGTCTACAAGTTGTTTGTACTCGGGGTACCGACGTCGCACGGAGTGCTTCTCAGGTCCTACTTATCTGGCAGGACTTTCCACGTCAGGGCAGAACAGGGAAGGTCCACAAACAGACCCATACGTGCCGGCGTACCGCAGGGATCGGTACTAGGCCCCATACTCTACTCGCTCTTCACCGCCGACGCTCCGCGAGTGAACGGAGTAGAGTTGGCCCTCTATGCGGACGACACTGCTCTGTTCACCCGGAGCATGAACGCGCATACCATGGGGCGTCGCCTCCAGCAAGGATGTGAAGCGCTTGGTGCTTGGGCCACCATGTGGCGCCTTAAATTTAACGCTGGCAAGAGCCAGGCGGTGGCGTTCACGAAGCGCAGAGTGCCGCCAAACCTAGAAGCCCTACACATCGCGGGAGGCCCCATCCCGTGGTCAAAAACAGCTACCTACCTCGGAGTGAGACTAGACCAGCGGCTCACCTGGGCCCCACACATCCAGTGGATCCGAAACAAGGCGATAGGGCGGCTTCGTGCACTCTATCCCTTGTTAAACCCGGAGTCCACATTGCCCTCCCGTCACGGCATCACGCTGTATCTGACACTGGTACGTCCAGTGTTAGAGTACGCGGCCGTGGTGTGGGGCAATGCCGCCGACTCCTCGATACGATCGCTACAATGCGTCCAAAACAAGGCGCTGAAGCTTGCGCTGGGCCTTCCCAGGTTCTACCCAACCACCTTTCTCCATGAAGACACGGGCATCCTGACGTTGCGGGACCGATTCCGAGTCCTAGCACGTCAGTTTTACCAAAAAGCGGGTCAATCCCGCAATCGGCTCATTCGGGGCTTGGGCCAGCAGCAACACCATCGACCAACTACCCGTTGGCCGGACCTGTTGCGGGAATAACCCTTCCCCCAACAACACCAGGACCCACGAGATATACACCGAGAGGACCCCAACAACAGTTAGGAAGTCTTTTCAAAAACATCTCTTTCAGGTCCTGCAGGAACAGCACACAAGTGCTTACCCTGCTCACACACGTGCCTCAGGTAGGCACATGAGTAACGGAGTCGGAGTCGGAGTCGCGCGGGCCCGTTGTCAAGGCAGCACCGGACGCCGCGCCGCACCTAACCTCCACGCACGCCGCTCCGCTACCGCTACCGCCATGGCCCGCACAAAGCAAACGGCCCGCAAGTCCACCGGCGGAAAGGCGCCGCGCAAACAGCTCGCCACCAAGGCGGCGAGGAAGAGCGCGCCCGCCACCGGAGGCGTCAAGAAGCCCCACCGCTACAGGCCGGGCACCGTCGCCCTGCGAGAAATCAGGCGCTACCAGAAGAGCACAGAGCTGCTCATCCGCAAGCTGCCATTCCAGCGCCTAGTGCGCGAGATCGCCCAGGACTTCAAGACCGACCTGCGCTTCCAGAGCTCCGCAGTCATGGCCCTGCAGGAGGCCAGCGAGGCCTACCTCGTCGGCCTCTTCGAAGACACCAACCTGTGCGCAATCCACGCCAAGCGCGTCACCATCATGCCCAAGGACATCCAGCTCGCGCGCCGCATCCGCGGCGAGCGCGCCTAAACCGCGCCGCGGCACCGCACCGCACAAACAAAAACGGCCCTTTTCAGGGCCACTAACATCTCTCCGTCGCGAGCAAACTTTGTCGGTCGCCTGCCTCTCGCCCCGCAACCCAAAAACAAAAACCACCACTTCCCGTCCGTCCGCCACACCCGCTCACTCTGCCTGCCTGCTAGCAGCGCGCAACAATCACACATCATCCCTCCCCGGCGCTCAAAGCGCACAATACCCAACGGCCGACGTCACACCGCACGGGTGGCTGGCCGGCCGCCGCTTTCGTTTCGAAAACAAAAAAACCCGCACTCCACTCCGACGGCCAACGGCCAGGCAGGCGCGCTCGCTCGCTCGCTCTACACGCCACCGAAATCCCCGCCGACTCCTTCCGCATCTCAACGTGCCCCCCGTTGCAAAACATAACACACACACACACAAAGGAACAAAACAAAACAAAGACCAGACACGACTCGACAAGACAGACATCCGAGAAGAACGAACGCAGGCAAGCCAACCAACGTATTCAAACAAAACAACGTGACAGAAAACCAACCGTCGGCCGCCGCCACAAACACGGCGACAATCAACCACGACAACAACAACAACAACAACACCGCTTACCGCTACCGCCGCCCACACCCGCCACCGACCCCCGCAATCCAACCACCACGGCACGCAAACAGCATCCCCACGGGCATACAGAAACGCCAGACAGACACCCACACCAAACGCAACACGACAATCAAAACCTTCCCCGACGTGCTTTGATGGCCCTGAGAAGGGCCGTTTTGGGCCGCGCGTCTCTTGCGCGCCACTAGACGACGACGGGGGGTGGGGACGACGGAGTCAAGCGCCAAACCCTTCCATTCCCATCTCTTTCTCCTCTACTCTACTTCTTCTTCTTGGGCGAAGCCTTCGCCTTAGACGGCGTCGTCGCCTTCTTCGGGCGCGGCGCCTTCGGCTTCTTCGTCGGAACCTTGGCGGCCTTCTTCGCCTTCGACGGCGACTTGGCCTTGGCCGGCTTGGCCGCAGCCGCCTTCTTCGCACCCGCGGGAGCGGCCGACGCCGCAGACGCCTTCTTGGCGGCGCCCGCCTTCCGACCGGTCGCCGCCTTCACGCCACCAGCCTTCTTTGCGCCGGCCGCACGGGCGCCCTTCTTCTCCTTGCTGGCCGGAGCGGCGCGCTTCTTCTTGGCACCGCCAGCACGGGCCTTGCCGCCCTCGGCCGCCCCCCCGCCGCCGGCGCCGGCAAGCTTGAACGAGCCGGACGCGCCCTTCCCCTTCGTCTGCACCAGCTCGCCCGCCACGACGGCCGACTTGAGGTACTTCTTGATAAACGGCGCCAGCTTCTCCGCGTCCAGCTTGTAGTGCGCGGCTATGTACTTCTTGATCGCCTGCAGCGACGACCCGCCGCGCTCCTTCAGACTCTTGATGGCGGCCGTCACCATCTCAGAGGTGCGCGGGTGCGCAGGCTTGGCGCGCGGCTTCTTCGCAGACGACGCAGACTTGGCCTTCTTCGTAGTGCCGGTGGCGGCGGGTGCCGCAGCAGTCTCGTTCGTAGCCGCCTGATCTGCCATTTCGACGACGCGCGTAACACACAGCGAGAGCGAGCGGGACGGCAGGCACGCAAGCACAGCACAGCAGCAGAGCAGAGAATCACAAGGCCCAGCCAGTGTCGCGGGCGGGCGCGGACGGCCGAGAGAGCGGCCGCCACTCTGCGCGCCGCCGCGCCGCGCCTCCCGCGCTTGCTACCGCCCAACGTCCGACAGCCTGTGCGGAGCAGCCCCAAACCTGCGCCACAACCGCCCGCGCCTTTCAAACTACCGAGGATGGGGCTACACACAGCCACACCACAGTCGCCAACCAGTCGCCACGGCAGCGCCGCAAACCACGGCCAAACTGCAGCTACCGCGCGCTACAGCCTGGGTCGGCCCGCCGAGAATCGCCGCCCCCGCCCAAATGCCGCCCCCACAGCCCCAGCCGACGACCCGCCACAATGGCCAAACCTTCGGCAAAACTCCCACACCGTCGCCGCGGCAGCCCGGCCAGCGCGGCCGGCGCCACAGCCACACAAGCCGAGGCGTGCGGCGATGGCGGCCGTGCAAACGCGCCTCCGCCGCCCCATCGCCTTCCGTCGCCCTCCCGCCGTTTCCCGATCGGCCCGCAGCCGTCGGGCCACATCGCGCGCCGTCCTCCTCCTCTCGCCCGCCAACATTCACAGCCGTTTCTCAACAATTGCCCGCCGCAAACGGACGCCGCCTGCGCAACAGGCGCCGCCGCCCCTCGCCGCTTCCGACCCAACCCCTCGACCGAGGCAAACCGCAATCCGAATCTACAGACCAACCCAATCTGCCGTCAAGCACACACGACAGCCGACCTTACACGTTACGCGTTACACATTACGTTTACACGTCTACGTTAGGTTAGGTTAGGTGGACGTGGGTTAGGTTAAGGGGACTTGGGTTAGGTTAAGCGTCAAACTTAGGTTAAGCATTCAAACACGTCAGGCGTCAGAGGTTAGGTTAGGTTAGGTTAGGTTAGGTTAGGTTAGGTTAGGTTACACGTTAGGTTAAGGGGTCAGTGCTAGGTTAAGAAGCGTCAAACGTAGGTTAAAAAAGCGTTCAAACGTGAGGCGTGAGCCGGACAGCTTACCTTACGTAGACGTTAGGGGCTCACAGGCTGAGCTCACCTCGCCACACCACAGGTTAGGTTCGGTTCGGTTCGGTTCGCTCGGCTCAGCGTAAAGCGCCGAGGTCAGGGTTACGTTCGTTCACCTTCGGGCGCCACACTTTCGGTTGAAAGGTCGCGACGGGACGACGTCGGCAGGCACGCCGCAAACGAACAAACACGTACAGACGACGTCGGAAACCGCCGACAGACGGGGGAGCAGCACGACCACGACCAGACACCGAGCGCGAACGAGACACACGCGAACCACCCCCACCGGCCAAAGGGCACCACACAACAACCCAGAGCACCACGTGTCGACACCAGAGCAACCCGCCGCTCACGCGACATGGCTGGCACCGAAGGGCAACCGCCCGCAACTGCGCTTTCCGCGCCGGCCCGGATGCACGTCGTGCTACAACAACACCACTACCGTACACAGCCGCTGTTCACAACATCACTATCAATGGCGCGCCCGCGGCTCGCCGCCGTCGCAGTCGCAGCCCCAACGCCAGCACTTTTGCACCACCATTCACACGCACCGCAACACAGCTCGCCGACACAGCCGAACAAAACAAACACCACACAACAACAGCAACAACGCCGCCGCCTCTACTTGTGCCGGCGACCCACCCCGCCGATGGCGCACCTTTCGCCAGCCGGCAATCGACACACACGCACCCACCCACCGGGGCCCAGTGCAAAAAAAAAAAAAAACACACAAAAACAAAAAAACCAAACAACACAAACGACACGGGAAGCGCACACCGCCACTTCGCGCGCACGCCACCAACCAGTCGTCGTCTCAAAATAACAAACACAAACAAAATAAACTAACAACTAGGGCAACACAAAACAAAAACGCCTCGCACGAACCGCCCACAAAAAGGACAAGCACACGCACAGCCTCTGCTGACGACCACGACGCAGCGGCACGCTGCTCCTGTCCCGCGCCCCGCGCCCCGCGCCCCACTCGATTCACAACTCACGCGACACCGTCAACGACGGGCTCGCTTCCCGCAACCTACCACCTTTCCGCCACGACGCACAGCCCCAGCCCCACCCGACGACGCCCGTGGCAACGACTGCACTTTCACCACCGCCTCCCCCTTCCCCCCCAAAACACACACACACACACACAGCCAGCCAAAAACGCACTCGCGACCCACACATGCACGTGCATCGGCACACGCCAACCAGTCAACGTCGACAACCACACGCAAGGCTCGAAACGAAACCGGCGTCCTTCCACGTTGCCATCAAGCTACGCGACACAAGACACAAGGAACCAACACAACAGCCGGCCCCACTAATTCCCACTCTCACGCCGCAAAAAGCACACCGAAACCGCCAAACGCACGCACATTCCCCTTCGCACTGACACCACCGACCGGCTCGCTACCACACACCTCTCGGCAGCCGTTTCACGCCAATTCGCCACACCGCCCACACAGTCGACAAGCGCCCGCCCTGTACGGCACACGCAACGACGCAGCGCAGCAAAGGGCGCCCGCAACACATACCTCTCCGCCGCCCGACGCGCCAACCGCCACACCACACCGCCAGCCACTCGCAAATTGTGCACTGCCACCAGCCACACGTCCAACACGCCGCGCCGCCTCCGGCCACCCGCCAGGGGGCGCTCACGTCCGCGACAACAGCGCGGCCCGCCGGGCCGGGCCGAACCGAACCGAGCCGCCGCTGCTCTGCACTCGGCACGGCCACACCCTGCTGCAGACCGGGCTCGTCCCTCTGTACGCGTCTGCCTGCGCATCAACACAACACGACCTTTTTTTTTTTTTTTTTTTTGTTTTCTTCTTTCTTTCTTTCTTTCTTTCTTTCTTTCTTTCTTTGGCCCTCTCTCCTTCCCGCCATGGCGGTTACGGCACCGCCTGCAGCGGCAGATTTTTTGCGCCCACACGCCTACTCCTACCACCATTAACCTTGCCCTGCCCTGCCCTGCCCTGCCCATCAACGTCGCAGTCGAACCGACGCTTGCCAACACACTGCCCACGTTCCTTTCTCTTTTCGGCCTACGCCCATTACGCGCCGCCGCCACAGCACCTTCCCTTCCCACAACACACCGACGTCATCACACGCACCCAAAACAGGGGCCACGACCGTGTTCCTCGCCCACTCCCATCCCGCACGGTACGCACATTCCCAACTACTACCGCGCACCCTCCCTTTCCAATCTGTGTGTCTCTGTGTCTGTGTCCTGCCCGCGCGTGACGCCTCTCAACATCCGCCGTCCCCCGTCCCGTTTTCGCCCCCATGCCGTCGTCGCGCCGCCTCCTCCCCGTCCACCGCCGCCCCTGTCCGCCCCGCACCACACCATACACCGCTGCTTGTCCCGGCCGTTGCCACCAAAGGCGCCGACCGCAAACGCGCCACGCCGCAGCCCCCGTGCGTCTCGCGCTCGCTTGCATCTCCGTGCCGACGCTGCCTCTCTTCCCACTCGCACTCGACCTCGACAACACAGTCTTTGGCTCCGCCACTGCGTGTTCCGGTGGTACGCACGCTGCAACACGTATGTATTCATTACCAGAGCGATGGCGAGGCATGACAGCATCTCTGTCTGACCAGAGAGTTCTTTATCGCTGCTAGTCGGCGCTTGGACCGCGCCAGACGACAGTAGTGGCACGCACCGGGTCGCCAGGAACAGTTGTTATATATATTGTAGCGCGAGTCGGGAGAGGTAGTAGTCGGTCGACAGTAGTAGCGGGTGGACGGTTGTACTGAGCGGGCGTCGGCGGCGTGCTCTGCTCGTCTCGCGACTCTGGTCACGGTTCGGGACGATGTATAGTATATTGTGTTATAATCAAAAAGGTGGTGTGACGCTGCATTGCGCAAATCTGATAACGTATGTTCATTGTACCTCTTTTGTTCAACAACAAAAGCCCCACTATTACCTTTTTTCGAAAGTAACTTTTGTCTCTTAACGAAAAACATTCACTTTTTAAAGACTACTTCCTATGGCATTTCCCTCCAAGGAGTGCAATTAATTACCAGCCAGCACTCATTCATTGCACACAGCTGTGTAAGGGGTATCTACAATTGAGGAGCGGATATAAATGCAATTTTTTGTTTTTTTTTTTTTTGTGTGTGTGTTGTAACCTCCCAGCAAAATTTAAAATAATGGACAATGTTATTTACGGATGCTAATGGACATTGCGCTAATTGTAACCTCGCCCACAATGAGAGGTCTTGAAAATGGCAACAAAAATGTGAAATTCGCAATCAGACTCAAATATAAAGTCTTCACACAACATTTACAAAAGTCCGTTCAGTGACAAGAAACTTCAATTAAACCGAAATATCGGTCTTTGGCCCTGTGCAAAACAATCAGAATTAAAGTCTTACCTCCGAATAAATGGATGTCACATTTCTGCTCTGGTTGTTGCGCAGCGCTTGGAGGAACTGCATTGCAAATAATAATATTCTCTTTTTTTGTGATTTTAGTGACATTTTTCTTCAAAGAAGTGGAACGAACTCTTTAGTTCAATAAAAAATTAAATGTTTGAAAAATGCTTTTGAAATAAAAATTATTATTGGGGAACTTGTTGGAGAATAATTACAATTTTTCATTATCTAATGATTATATTAATTAACAGTATACCTTATTCACCATCTCGACCAGTGTTGCCGACCGCCTACATCACACAACCGCACTCGGCTGCTACTACTGACCGACCGCTCTGCATGACGACTATTAGCGTACTGCACGCGACGACTACTGACAGAGTACAGCCCTCAACTACACAGAGCTACGGACTCGCAACGACTACTGACAGACTGACTGACTGAGAACCGCTCGCAACACTCGCGCAGTCCAGCGCAAACTCTCTGGTCACAGATGCTACAATGTCTCGCCATCGCTACTATGTTACATACGTGTTTCAGTGTCTTTTTCATTGGGGTAACGATCTTTGGCTCTTTTTATTCTGAATACAGGGCCAAAGGTCAACGCTGCTGCCCTTATACAATTTATCAGGTTTCATTATGTCTGTTGCAATGTTACATACGGTTCACTCTTTCATTAATATTATCGTTGGGTTTGTTTTGTAGGGACATTAACATTCTGGCACATTTTTATTATCATCGGACTCTCTGCTATTTGTGCAGGGAGGTTATACCTGGGTCCATTTCCATTTCCATTTACATTTTAATATTGATAGACTTTTTGTTTTCTTTTTTGTTTCTTGTTGTTTTTCCTTCTTTTTTTTTGTTGTTTTTTTTTTTTTTTTTTTTTTTGTTTTGTTTTTCCCGCTCTCACCACCACCGCCGCATCACGCCTTCCGTTTTCTTGGTTTCTTTTCTGTTCTTCAACTGCTTCAACATCACCGCGCCCCATTTCCACACCACAGCCATCAGCCTCCAAGACGGGCGGGCGCAGTGTGCCATTTCCGGCGCACAAGCACACCCGTACGGTACTCTCCTCGCCCCCACGCCACCAACAACACAGCGACCACGCGGCTTTCAGGCATGGCACGGCACGGCACGGCACCGGCGAAATGCGCCGCCCCCGCCCCTCCGCGCATCCGTCCGTCTCGCCACGTTCACTGACAGCCGCGTCTGCGGCTACACCACGACAACCACAACACAACACCGCTCCCCTCCCTGGCAACTCACATTGTTTTTCTCCTCCTCTTTTGCACAAACCACAACGCCGAGCACAGGCGCAAGCCACCCACACCGCGCCCCTCCCCGTCCCGTCTTTGGCCGCCGCTCCTCGTTTCCTCGTTTGCCCCCTCCCATCTCCCGAAATGCCATGCCAGCAGCGTTACGCATGCCCCTCCCCTGTCCACACAACACTACCGCCTAACGAACAGCCTTTTCCGGGCCACATCCAGGGCACGCCCACCTCCAAACACTGCCAATTCACGGACGCACGCACACACACACACACACACTCACTTTCTCGACACCTTTCTGTACGGAGGGTGCGTCATCTCGACCGTGACAGAGTGACGGCAACTATCGACGATCCATTTCCCCCCACTGGTAAAACATGTCCACTAACACCTACATACATCATTCAAGTACACAGACAATAGCATACACACAATGGGAGGGCACACGAACATGGACGGCACGGCACTGTCATACACTCTTCCTCAGAACCATATCAACAAACGTTACGTACATCCGGGAAAGCGAAAGCGAAAGCGAAAGCAAAAGCAAAGGCAAAGCCCAATGCAGCCGTCAAAGGTAACGTTCACCACGGCAGACACTTGCAGCCGCGCCGCCGTTAAACGCATTTCAGTGCGGCTCCAATACGCCTCCCACACGGGAACGTTCCGTTGCTCTACGAATGCGTTTCTCCCCTTTTTCCCTTCCTCTCTCTTTTGCCCCCCGTCCTTGCACTCTTGCCTCATTCCTCACGTTCTGCCCAGACATTCGACCGATCAAAGTCAACCTTTCGTTACCGTTCTCAGCGCGACGGTGTACAACAGTATGACGGGTGTGCCCAAGACTTCGGTTCAGTTGCGTGACGCCGGTCTATCGCGCCGATCGACAGTTACTCAGGGGGCGACGGATCGGACCACGTCACCGACACACAAAACACTTTCAAACAAACAAATACATACCGGATGGACACAGACAAACACGTGTACAGACATTCGCCAAACAAACGACCGCCGCCGCCGCCGCCGTCGTCGTCTAGCGTGCATCTTGAATGACGACATCGGTGTGCGTGCGTCGTACGCAATCAGTCAGACACGGCTATCAAACATCAGAGTCGAATGGTACATCATCGTGCGTGTCGCCGTACACGTACAGTACAATACAACAACAATGCGTCTTAATGGCACGTTCATTTCAACGTCACTCACACACCTCCACGCTGCAGTTACGTCGCACCATTGTCAAACTCGGCGTACAGCAAAGGGAATAGTGGGCGGCAAAAAAAACCAAACAAAAACATTTCACATTTCACATTTCACCCTCGCCATGTATGATGTGCAAAAAAACAAACCCGCAAACGGCCGTCGTTACGGTGACACAAAAGTCGCCGATCACACTGTCCCCCCTCGCAGACGGGTAACACACACACACACACACACACACCAACAACACCAATGGGTCAAAAACCACGCCAACGAGGCGTGCCACCATTCCACGCCACGGCGACCAACCTCGTGGCCGTACCCCGCGCAACACGCTTTGACGCGCCCCCCCACCCACAATCAAAATGCACACATACATCACAGCCGTCCACACAAACAACAACAACAATTCCGCCCTTCCCGCAAAAGGCAAGTTGGTGGCCCTGAAAAGGGCCGTTTTGCCGCTCTCGCAACGGAGGAGCCTTCTCCATCCTTCCTTCCATTCCAGAGCCACCTCCTTACTTGGAGCTCGTGTACTTGGTCACCGCCTTCGTGCCCTCGCTCACGGCGTGCTTGGCCAGCTCGCCAGGCAGCAACAGCCGCACAGCGGTCTGGATCTCGCGGGACGTGATGGTCGAGCGCTTGTTGTAGTGCGCCAGGCGAGAAGCCTCGGCCGCAATGCGCTCGAAAATGTCGTTCACGAAGCTGTTCATGATGCTCATCGCCTTCGACGAGATGCCCGTGTCAGGGTGCACCTGCTTCAGCACCTTGTAGATGTAGATGGCATAGCTCTCCTTCCTCTTGCGCTTCTTCTTCTTGTCGCCCTTCGAAATGTTCTTCTGCGCCTTGCCAGCCTTCTTGGCGGCCTTCCCGCTAGTCTTGGGCGGCATCTCGAACCAACGTACGGCAGCAGCAACACCAGTAGCAAGCGCTCCGCTCTAGTCAGCGTCTCCCCACACAGTGGCACCCGCCGCCAGCCGCCGCCGCACCTTTACCAGCTCGCCCTGTTGCGGCCGCCGACCAATGGGGCGCGCGCGCAACCGGCCGCCGCACCCGAGCCCATAAAGCACCCCCACCCCGGCTGCGCCGGCACGCACTCCGCTGCTCGACTCGCTGCCGCTCGCACCGGTCGTTTTCGTTTCCGTTTCGTGTGCACCGTCGCTAGCCCATCGCCATGTCCGGACGCGGAAAGGGAGGCAAAGTCAAGGGCAAGTCAAAGTCCCGCTCAAGCAGGGCTGGGCTCCAGTTCCCGGTCGGCAGAATCCACCGCCTCCTGCGCAAGGGAAACTACGCAGAGCGCGTCGGCGCCGGGGCGCCCGTCTACCTCGCCGCCGTCATGGAGTACCTCGCGGCTGAGGTGCTCGAGCTGGCCGGAAACGCGGCCCGCGACAACAAGAAGACGCGCATCATCCCGCGCCACCTGCAGCTTGCCATCCGCAACGACGAGGAGCTCAACAAGCTCCTGTCGGGCGTCACCATCGCACAGGGTGGTGTCCTGCCCAACATCCAGGCCGTCCTGCTGCCAAAGAATACCGAGAAGAAGGCCTAAAGGAGGCCAGGCAATCGCAGCGCCGCGTGCTCCCCTGCACGCAACGCGCTTTGCCGGCTCGGCCCACAACAATCGGCCCTTTTCAGGGCCACCACACACACCTACGTCCAAAGCAAAATTTCAGTCGTCCTCGCCGCACCTTGTTTTGTTTTAACTTTGCACTGTCACAGCACAGCCGCCGCCGGCGCACGTCCGCCATCTTGTCGTCCACACAGCCCGTGTGGCCCAACACACACACACACACACACACACACATTTTGCACGGTCGCAGTCGCCTTCCAAACCGACAACGGCAGCAATAATGACCATTGTTAAAGGGAGGCGTGTCGACACACCGCCCTCCACTCCCGCGCGCAACGGCCGTCGACACGAACGAAACAGCTGATCCGGCCGCCTATGCCCACACGCCTTGCCTCGGAAACCCCAACGCCGCCGCAAACAAACACACAGAGACAAACCACGCAAGCAAATAATCACCGCCTCTCGCACAACAACACACAGCCCGCCATCTCCGTCGCGATCGATACAAAGACACACAATAACAAACACACAAACGAAGCAGCTCCACACACAGCCAGCCACATGACACGTTTCCTTTCCTTCTCCCCTCCCAGTCACATCACGTCGCTCAAACGGAAAGAAAGAAAGAAACAAACAACACAGCGCACACACGCAGCAACAACACAGACTCTTTCGCACTTTTCAACTTCCGAACAGTGTGGTGGCCCTGAAAAGGGCCGTTTTCTAGTCTCTCCCACCCACAAGCACGGCCGCGGGAAGGCCAGCGCCCGCTGCGACGCAGCCTAACCGCCGAAACCGTACAGGGTGCGCCCCTGCCTCTTCAGGGCGTACACCACGTCCATGGCCGTCACAGTCTTGCGCTTGGCGTGCTCAGTGTACGTCACCGCGTCGCGGATCACGTTCTCCAGGAACACCTTCAGCACCCCGCGGGTCTCCTCGTAGATCAGACCAGAGATGCGCTTCACGCCGCCCCTGCGAGCCAGGCGGCGGATGGCGGGCTTCGTGATGCCCTGGATGTTGTCGCGCAACACCTTGCGGTGCCGCTTGGCGCCACCCTTGCCGAGCCCCTTTCCTCCCTTGCCGCGGCCTGTCATCCTTCCTTCCTCGGGCAAAGCAAAACGTGCACAAACAGCACCTGCAGCGGCTGGCGAGTCGGCTACGGTCTGCGCCCAGCGCGCCCGCCGCCCCCCTATATAGACTCTGGCCCGCCCTCCCCCCACCACGCGCAACCGAGGGCATATAAGCGCAGCACGGAGGCGCGCGGGCCCCATTCCGAGTTGGGCAGCGGTGGCGTGCGGGTGCATGTAGTAGGGCGCTCCGCAACTGCCGCGTGAAGAGTTAGAGAGGGCGGCTCCGTGGTGAGTGTGCGCGTCTCGGCAAGATTGTCGTGTTGCCGAAAGCAAATTGTCGTGTAGAGACGCCGCACTCGCCATGGGCAAAGGCAAAGGGAAACGCGGGAAGCGCAACTCTCCCGCAAAGATGCCAACCCGCGCAGACTTTCTGCGGTCGGACGGCAGTGAGCGCAGCGTCTCTTCAGATCGACGCAGCTGCTCCGTCGCACCGACCACACACGCAGAAGAAGAGGTAGTAGCACCGTCACCTTGTCGACCCTCCGCCCAAGTTCTCCCTGTGTGCATACGCTACACGGGTCGAGACTGGGTGGAGACTTACGACGAGGTGGCAATGGAACTACGCTACCACCCAACAGTGCAGATGCTGGACAACGAGGCCACTCTGTCCATTCAGCCGCGTTCGCAGGAGGATCGAAAGATTCTCTGCGACCGGCTGAATGCGTACCTCATGGAGCCACCTACCTACAGCGGACCAAAGAAGAGGAAACCACTTCTTAAGGTCCTGCTGAGGGGGCTACCGTGGATCATGACGGCGGAATCGGTGCGCAAAGTCCTGTTGCAGCATAACTATGAGGCCATAGTTAAGCTGCACAACAGGACGAACAGGAGAAGGCCGCCACTCTTCATCCTGGCTGTCGAGTCGCCCCAGGAAGACTCCAGCCAAGAAGGAGGCAAAGACGTCGGAATCTGCGGGCTAACCACCCTAGCAGGTTTCGACGTGAAGATCGAGCCACTTCCGCCCGACCTCGACACGAAACCTCAGTGTTTTAAGTGTCAGAGGGAGGGCCACGTGGCAAAGCACTGCCGCTTCGAAGCGAAGTGCGCCAAATGCGGTGTTGGTCACGACACCCGCGAGTGCACCTTGCTTCGAGACGACAAGCCAACATGCGTTCGCTGTGGCGGCGACCATGTTGCCAGCTGGCGAGGCTGCCGGGCATTCTCTGCCCACAAAGAAGACGGCCGCCGCGAGAAGCCGACAACGAAGAAGAGGAGAAGGAGGAGGAGGCGGAAGCGCGCCAGCGCTGAAACCCCCGAGACGCCGAACAAAGCAGCAGCGCCTCGCCACAACGCGCAGCCGGCCCCTCCACCCGCCAGTGGCAGAGGTGGTGGGGGGGGGGCCCTCGCGCGAGCAGGAGGGACGCCACTCAGCAGGCAGCAGCGGTGTGGACAACATCGCCGCGCTGATGGAGGAAGCGGAGTCACGCTTCCGGATGGCTCTCCACGCGGAAATGGAGGCTGCCTGCCACCTGCTGAGGGAAGCCTTGGCTCTCCGCCTTCAATGTGATGGGCCGACGGCACACACCAGCGCGTCCGCGGCCACGCAGACCGAAGACACCACCACAAAGAAGAAAAGGATGGTCATCAACCGCGCCAGTCAGACCACCGACGGCGCCTTAACCATCCCCACAGAAGCCAACGTGCGTGTCGATGAGGGCACCCAGACGTCGTCCAAACGGTGCAAGCGCCATCGAAGCGCCCAAACCGAGACGACGGATGCGGCGACCATCGGCACGCAAACCGAAGTGGCAGCCACGGAGCCCACCAGGTCTCCATGGAAGCTGCACAAAATCGAGACGACAACGAGCAGCAAACCTCTCACTCCGAGTTCTCCCTCCCCAGAGGTAGAGGACCTCAGAGTGAGAGAAGAAAGAAGAAGAAGAGAGCGAGAGGCGGAACACGAAGCCGCCCTCGCCCACCGGGAACGGCAGCGCCAACTAGAATGGCGGCTCCGTCACGGAAAATAAAGAGAAGGTCCATGACAAGCAGTTCTGGCCGGGTTTTGCAGGTTTTCCTTGGCCGCTAAGGTGAATACCGGAACTGTCCCCAACAAACTCCTGCAAATAAATTCCCAATTGGGAGATATCCACCCCTTTCCCAGCACCCCAGCAACCAAAACAATAAATTGTGCCAAAACAGCATAAATACAACCCTTGGCTGAAAAGAGCCCAAGCATGCTCTAAAACAGCCCGCCCTTCTCCATCCGAGAAGGGAATGAAATGTGCTAAATAAAAAAAAAAAAAAAATTAAAAACGCGCGGGCCCGTTGTCAAGGCAGCACCGGACGCCGCGCCGCACCTAACCTCCACGCACGCCGCTCCGCTACCGCTACCGCCATGGCCCGCACAAAGCAAACGGCCCGCAAGTCCACCGGCGGAAAGGCGCCGCGCAAACAGCTCGCCACCAAGGCGGCGAGGAAGAGCGCGCCCGCCACCGGAGGCGTCAAGAAGCCCCACCGCTACAGGCCGGGCACCGTCGCCCTGCGAGAAATCAGGCGCTACCAGAAGAGCACAGAGCTGCTCATCCGCAAGCTGCCATTCCAGCGCCTAGTGCGCGAGATCGCCCAGGACTTCAAGACCGACCTGCGCTTCCAGAGCTCCGCAGTCATGGCCCTGCAGGAGGCCAGCGAGGCCTACCTCGTCGGCCTCTTCGAAGACACCAACCTGTGCGCAATCCACGCCAAGCGCGTCACCATCATGCCCAAGGACATCCAGCTCGCGCGCCGCATCCGCGGCGAGCGCGCCTAAACCGCGCCGCGGCACCGCACCGCACAAACAAAAACGGCCCTTTTCAGGGCCACTAACATCTCTCCGTCGCGAGCAAACTTTGTCGGTCGCCTGCCTCTCGCCCCGCAACCCAAAAACAAAAACCACCACTTCCCGTCCGTCCGCCACACCCGCTCACTCTGCCTGCCTGCTAGCAGCGCGCAACAATCACACATCATCCCTCCCCGGCGCTCAAAGCGCACAATACCCAACGGCCGACGTCACACCGCACGGGTGGCTGGCCGGCCGCCGCTTTCGTTTCGAAAACAAAAAAACCCGCACTCCACTCCGACGGCCAACGGCCAGGCAGGCGCGCTCGCTCGCTCGCTCTACACGCCACCGAAATCCCCGCCGACTCCTTCCGCATCTCAACGTGCCCCCCGTTGCAAAACATAACACACACACACACAAAGGAACAAAACAAAACAAAGACCAGACACGACTCGACAAGACAGACATCCGAGAAGAACGAACGCAGGCAAGCCAACCAACGTATTCAAACAAAACAACGTGACAGAAAACCAACCGTCGGCCGCCGCCACAAACACGGCGACAATCAACCACGACAACAACAACAACAACAACACCGCTTACCGCTACCGCCGCCCACACCCGCCACCGACCCCCGCAATCCAACCACCACGGCACGCAAACAGCATCCCCACGGGCATACAGAAACGCCAGACAGACACCCACACCAAACGCAACACGACAATCAAAACCTTCCCCGACGTGCTTTGATGGCCCTGAGAAGGGCCGTTTTGGGCCGCGCGTCTCTTGCGCGCCACTAGACGACGACGGGGGGTGGGGACGACGGAGTCAAGCGCCAAACCCTTCCATTCCCATCTCTTTCTCCTCTACTCTACTTCTTCTTCTTGGGCGAAGCCTTCGCCTTAGACGGCGTCGTCGCCTTCTTCGGGCGCGGCGCCTTCGGCTTCTTCGTCGGAACCTTGGCGGCCTTCTTCGCCTTCGACGGCGACTTGGCCTTGGCCGGCTTGGCCGCAGCCGCCTTCTTCGCACCCGCGGGAGCGGCCGACGCCGCAGACGCCTTCTTGGCGGCGCCCGCCTTCCGACCGGTCGCCGCCTTCACGCCACCAGCCTTCTTTGCGCCGGCCGCACGGGCGCCCTTCTTCTCCTTGCTGGCCGGAGCGGCGCGCTTCTTCTTGGCACCGCCAGCACGGGCCTTGCCGCCCTCGGCCGCCCCCCCGCCGCCGGCGCCGGCAAGCTTGAACGAGCCGGACGCGCCCTTCCCCTTCGTCTGCACCAGCTCGCCCGCCACGACGGCCGACTTGAGGTACTTCTTGATAAACGGCGCCAGCTTCTCCGCGTCCAGCTTGTAGTGCGCGGCTATGTACTTCTTGATCGCCTGCAGCGACGACCCGCCGCGCTCCTTCAGACTCTTGATGGCGGCCGTCACCATCTCAGAGGTGCGCGGGTGCGCAGGCTTGGCGCGCGGCTTCTTCGCAGACGACGCAGACTTGGCCTTCTTCGTAGTGCCGGTGGCGGCGGGTGCCGCAGCAGTCTCGTTCGTAGCCGCCTGATCTGCCATTTCGACGACGCGCGTAACACACAGCGAGAGCGAGCGGGACGGCAGGCACGCAAGCACAGCACAGCAGCAGAGCAGAGAATCACAAGGCCCAGCCAGTGTCGCGGGCGGGCGCGGACGGCCGAGAGAGCGGCCGCCACTCTGCGCGCCGCCGCGCCGCGCCTCCCGCGCTTGCTACCGCCCAACGTCCGACAGCCTGTGCGGAGCAGCCCCAAACCTGCGCCACAACCGCCCGCGCCTTTCAAACCACCGAGGATGGGGCTACACACAGCCACACCACAGTCGCCAACCAGTCGCCACGGCAGCGCCGCAAACCACGGCCAAACCGCAGCTACCGCGCGCTACAGCCTGGGTCGGCCCGCCGAGAATCGCCGCCCCCGCCCAAATGCCGCCCCCACAGCCCCAGCCGACGACCCGCCACAATGGCCAAACCTTCGGCAAAACTCCCACACCGTCGCCGCGGCAGCCCGGCCAGCGCGGCCGGCGCCACAGCCACACAAGCCGAGGCGTGCGGCGATGACGGCCGTGCAAACGCGCCTCCGCCGCCCCATCGCCTTCCGTCGCCCTCCCGCCGTTTCCCGATCGGCCCGCAGCCGTCGGGCCACATCGCGCGCCGTCCTCCTCCTCTCGCCCGCCAACATTCACAGCCGTTTCTCAACAATTGCCCGCCGCAAACGGACGCCGCCTGCGCAACAGGCGCCGCCGCCCCTCGCCGCTTCCGACCCAACCCCTCGACCGAGGCAAACCGCAATCCGAATCTACAGACCAACCCAATCTGCCGTCAAGCACACACGACAGCCGACCTTACACGTTACGCGTTACACATTACGTTTACACGTCTACGTTAGGTTAGGTTAGGTGGACGTGGGTTAGGTTAAGGGGACTTGGGTTAGGTTAAGCGTCAAACTTAGGTTAAGCATTCAAACACGTCAGGCGTCAGAGGTTAGGTTAGGTTAGGTTAGGTTAGGTTAGGTTAGGTTAGGTTACACGTTAGGTTAAGGGGTCAGTGCTAGGTTAAGAAGCGTCAAACGTAGGTTAAAAAAGCGTTCAAACGTGAGGCGTGAGCCGGACAGCTTACCTTACGTAGACGTTAGGGGCTCACAGGCTGAGCTCACCTCGCCACACCACAGGTTAGGTTCGGTTCGGTTCGGTTCGCTCGGCTCAGCGTAAAGCGCCGAGGTCAGGGTTACGTTCGTTCACCTTCGGGCGCCACACTTTCGGTTGAAAGGTCGCGACGGGACGACGTCGGCAGGCACGCCGCAAACGAACAAACACGTACAGACGACGTCGGAAACCGCCGACAGACGGGGGAGCAGCACGACCACGACCAGACACCGAGCGCGAACGAGACACACGCGAACCACCCCCACCGGCCAAAGGGCACCACACAACAACCCAGAGCACCACGTGTCGACACCAGAGCAACCCGCCGCTCACGCGACATGGCTGGCACCGAAGGGCAACCGCCCGCAACTGCGCTTTCCGCGCCGGCCCGGATGCACGTCGTGCTACAACAACACCACTACCGTACACAGCCGCTGTTCACAACATCACTATCAATGGCGCGCCCGCGGCTCGCCGCCGTCGCAGTCGCAGCCCCAACGCCAGCACTTTTGCACCACCATTCACACGCACCGCAACACAGCTCGCCGACACAGCCGAACAAAACAAACACCACACAACAACAGCAACAACGCCGCCGCCTCTACTTGTGCCGGCGACCCACCCCGCCGATGGCGCACCTTTCGCCAGCCGGCAATCGACACACACGCACCCACCCACCGGGGCCCAGTGCAAAAAAAAAAAAAAACACACAAAAACAAAAAAACCAAACAACACAAACGACACGGGAAGCGCACACCGCCACTTCGCGCGCACGCCACCAACCAGTCGTCGTCTCAAAATAACAAACACAAACAAAATAAACTAACAACTAGGGCAACACAAAACAAAAACGCCTCGCACGAACCGCCCACAAAAAGGACAAGCACACGCACAGCCTCTGCTGACGACCACGACGCAGCGGCACGCTGCTCCTGTCCCGCGCCCCGCGCCCCGCGCCCCACTCGATTCACAACTCACGCGACACCGTCAACGACGGGCTCGCTTCCCGCAACCTACCACCTTTCCGCCACGACGCACAGCCCCAGCCCCACCCGACGACGCCCGTGGCAACGACTGCACTTTCACCACCGCCTCCCCCTTCCCCCCCAAAACACACACACACACACACAGCCAGCCAAAAACGCACTCGCGACCCACACATGCACGTGCATCGGCACACGCCAACCAGTCAACGTCGACAACCACACGCAAGGCTCGAAACGAAACCGGCGTCCTTCCACGTTGCCATCAAGCTACGCGACACAAGACACAAGGAACCAACACAACAGCCGGCCCCACTAATTCCCACTCTCACGCCGCAAAAAGCACACCGAAACCGCCAAACGCACGCACATTCCCCTTCGCACTGACACCACCGACCGGCTCGCTACCACACACCTCTCGGCAGCCGTTTCACGCCAATTCGCCACACCGCCCACACAGTCGACAAGCGCCCGCCCTGTACGGCACACGCAACGACGCAGCGCAGCAAAGGGCGCCCGCAACACATACCTCTCCGCCGCCCGACGCGCCAACCGCCACACCACACCGCCAGCCACTCGCAAATTGTGCACTGCCACCAGCCACACGTCCAACACGCCGCGCCGCCTCCGGCCACCCGCCAGGGGGCGCTCACGTCCGCGACAACAGCGCGGCCCGCCGGGCCGGGCCGAACCGAACCGAGCCGCCGCTGCTCTGCACTCGGCACGGCCACACCCTGCTGCAGACCGGGCTCGTCCCTCTGTACGCGTCTGCCTGCGCATCAACACAACACGACCTTTTTTTTTTTTTTTTTTGTTTTCTTCTTTCTTTCTTTCTTTCTTTCTTTCTTTCTTTCTTTGGCCCTCTCTCCTTCCCGCCATGGCGGTTACGGCACCGCCTGCAGCGGCAGATTTTTTGCGCCCACACGCCTACTCCTACCACCATTAACCTTGCCCTGCCCTGCCCTGCCCTGCCCATCAACGTCGCAGTCGAACCGACGCTTGCCAACACACTGCCCACGTTCCTTTCTCTTTTCGGCCTACGCCCATTACGCGCCGCCGCCACAGCACCTTCCCTTCCCACAACACACCGACGTCATCACACGCACCCAAAACAGGGGCCACGACCGTGTTCCTCGCCCACTCCCATCCCGCACGGTACGCACATTCCCAACTACTACCGCGCACCCTCCCTTTCCAATCTGTGTGTCTCTGTGTCTGTGTCCTGCCCGCGCGTGACGCCTCTCAACATCCGCCGTCCCCCGTCCCGTTTTCGCCCCCATGCCGTCGTCGCGCCGCCTCCTCCCCGTCCACCGCCGCCCCTGTCCGCCCCGCACCACACCATACACCGCTGCTTGTCCCGGCCGTTGCCACCAAAGGCGCCGACCGCAAACGCGCCACGCCGCAGCCCCCGTGCGTCTCGCGCTCGCTTGCATCTCCGTGCCGACGCTGCCTCTCTTCCCACTCGCACTCGACCTCGACAACACAGTCTTTGGCTCCGCCACTGCGTGTTCCGGTGGTACGCACGCTGCAACACGTATGTATTCATTACCAGAGCGATGGCGAGGCATGACAGCATCTCTGTCTGACCAGAGAGTTCTTTATCGCTGCTAGTCGGCGCTTGGACCGCGCCAGACGACAGTAGTGGCACGCACCGGGTCGCCAGGAACAGTTGTTATATATATTGTAGCGCGAGTCGGGAGAGGTAGTAGTCGGTCGACAGTAGTAGCGGGTGGACGGTTGTACTGAGCGGGCGTCGGCGGCGTGCTCTGCTCGTCTCGCGACTCTGGTCACGGTTCGGGACGATGTATAGTATATTGTGTTATAATCAAAAAGGTGGTGTGACGCTGCATTGCGCAAATCTGATAACGTATGTTCATTGTACCTCTTTTGTTCAACAACAAAAGCCCCACTATTACCTTTTTTCGAAAGTAACTTTTGTCTCTTAACGAAAAACATTCACTTTTTAAAGACTACTTCCTATGGCATTTCCCTCCAAGGAGTGCAATTAATTACCAGCCAGCACTCATTCATTGCACACAGCTGTGTAAGGGGTATCTACAATTGAGGAGCGGATATAAATGCAATTTTTTGTTTTTTTTTTTTTTTGTGTGTGTGTTGTAACCTCCCAGCAAAATTTAAAATAATGGACAATGTTATTTACGGATGCTAATGGACATTGCGCTAATTGTAACCTCGCCCACAATGAGAGGTCTTGAAAATGGCAACAAAAATGTGAAATTCGCAATCAGACTCAAATATAAAGTCTTCACACAACATTTACAAAAGTCCGTTCAGTGACAAGAAACTTCAATTAAACCGAAATATCGGTCTTTGGCCCTGTGCAAAACAATCAGAATTAAAGTCTTACCTCCGAATAAATGGATGTCACATTTCTGCTCTGGTTGTTGCGCAGCGCTTGGAGGAACTGCATTGCAAATAATAATATTCTCTTTTTTTGTGATTTTAGTGACATTTTTCTTCAAAGAAGTGGAACGAACTCTTTAGTTCAATAAAAAATTAAATGTTTGAAAAATGCTTTTGAAATAAAAATTATTATTGGGGAACTTGTTGGAGAATAATTACAATTTTTCATTATCTAATGATTATATTAATTAACAGTATACCTTATTCACCATCTCGACCAGTGTTGCCGACCGCCTACATCACACAACCGCACTCGGCTGCTACTACTGACCGACCGCTCTGCATGACGACTATTAGCGTACTGCACGCGACGACTACTGACAGAGTACAGCCCTCAACTACACAGAGCTACGGACTCGCAACGACTACTGACAGACTGACTGACTGAGAACCGCTCGCAACACTCGCGCAGTCCAGCGCAAACTCTCTGGTCACAGATGCTACAATGTCTCGCCATCGCTACTATGTTACATACGTGTTTCAGTGTCTTTTTCATTGGGGTAACGATCTTTGGCTCTTTTTATTCTGAATACAGGGCCAAAGGTCAACGCTGCTGCCCTTATACAATTTATCAGGTTTCATTATGTCTGTTGCAATGTTACATACGGTTCACTCTTTCATTAATATTATCGTTGGGTTTGTTTTGTAGGGACGTTAACATTCTGGCACATTTTTATTATCATCGGACTCTCTGCTATTTGTGCAGGGAGGTTATACCTGGGTCCCTTTCCATTTCCATTTACATTTTAATATTGATAGACTTTTTGTTTTCTTTTTTGTTTCTTGTTGTTTTTCCTTCTTTTTTTTTGTTGTCTTTTTTTTTTTTTTTTTTTGTTTTGTTTTTCCCGCTCTCACCACCACCGCCGCATCACGCCTTCCGTTTTCTTGGTTTCTTTTCTGTTCTTCAACTGCTTCAACATCACCGCGCCCCATTTCCACACCACAGCCATCAGCCTCCAAGACGGGCGGGCGCAGTGTGCCATTTCCGGCGCACAAGCACACCCGTACGGTACTCTCCTCGCCCCCACGCCACCAACAACACAGCGACCACGCGGCTTTCAGGCATGGCACGGCACGGCACGGCACCGGCGAAATGCGCCGCCCCCGCCCCTCCGCGCATCCGTCCGTCTCGCCACGTTCACTGACAGCCGCGTCTGCGGCTACACCACGACAACCACAACACAACACCGCTCCCCTCCCTGGCAACTCACATTGTTTTTCTCCTCCTCTTTTGCACAAACCACAACGCCGAGCACAGGCGCAAGCCACCCACACCGCGCCCCTCCCCGTCCCGTCTTTGGCCGCCGCTCCTCGTTTCCTCGTTTGCCCCCTCCCATCTCCCGAAATGCCATGCCAGCAGCGTTACGCATGCCCCTCCCCTGTCCACACAACACTACCGCCTAACGAACAGCCTTTTCCGGGCCACATCCAGGGCACGCCCACCTCCAAACACTGCCAATTCACGGACGCACGCACACACACACACACACACTCACTTTCTCGACACCTTTCTGTACGGAGGGTGCGTCATCTCGACCGTGACAGAGTGACGGCAACTATCGACGATCCATTTCCCCCCACTGGTAAAACATGTCCACTAACACCTACATACATCATTCAAGTACACAGACAATAGCATACACACAATGGGAGGGCACACGAACATGGACGGCACGGCACTGTCATACACTCTTCCTCAGAACCATATCAACAAACGTTACGTACATCCGGGAAAGCGAAAGCGAAAGCGAAAGCAAAAGCAAAGGCAAAGCCCAATGCAGCCGTCAAAGGTAACGTTCACCACGGCAGACACTTGCAGCCGCGCCGCCGTTAAACGCATTTCAGTGCGGCTCCAATACGCCTCCCACACGGGAACGTTCCGTTGCTCTACGAATGCGTTTCTCCCCTTTTTCCCTTCCTCTCTCTTTTGCCCCCCGTCCTTGCACTCTTGCCTCATTCCTCACGTTCTGCCCAGACATTCGACCGATCAAAGTCAACCTTTCGTTACCGTTCTCAGCGCGACGGTGTACAACAGTATGACGGGTGTGCCCAAGACTTCGGTTCAGTTGCGTGACGCCGGTCTATCGCGCCGATCGACAGTTACTCAGGGGGCGACGGATCGGACCACGTCACCGACACACAAAACACTTTCAAACAAACAAATACATACCGGATGGACACAGACAAACACGTGTACAGACATTCGCCAAACAAACGACCGCCGCCGTCGTCGTCTAGCGTCGCGCTTACTGTACTGCACTGGACACGCGTGCATCTTGAATGACGACATCGGTGTGCGTGCGTCGTACGCAATCAGTCAGACACGGCTATCAAACATCAGAGTCGAATGGTACATCATCGTGCGTGTCGCCGTACACGTACAGTACAATACAACAACAATGCGTCTTAATGGCACGTTCATTTCAACGTCACTCACACACCTCCACGCTGCAGTTACGTCGCACCATTGTCAAACTCGGCGTACAGCAAAGGGAATAGTGGGCGGCAAAAAAAACCAAACAAAAACATTTCACATTTCACATTTCACCCTCGCCATGTATGATGTGCAAAAAAACAAACCCGCAAACGGCCGTCGTTACGGTGACACAAAAGTCGCCGATCACACTGTCCCCCCTCGCAGACGGGTAACACACACACACACACACACACCAACAACACCAATGGGTCAAAAACCACGCCAACGAGGCGTGCCACCATTCCACGCCACGGCGACCAACCTCGTGGCCGTACCCCGCGCAACACGCTTTGACGCGCCCCCCCACCCACAATCAAAATGCACACATACATCACAGCCGTCCACACAAACAACAACAACAATTCCGCCCTTCCCGCAAAAGGCAAGTTGGTGGCCCTGAAAAGGGCCGTTTTGCCGCTCTCGCAACGGAGGAGCCTTCTCCATCCTTCCTTCCATTCCAGAGCCACCTCCTTACTTGGAGCTCGTGTACTTGGTCACCGCCTTCGTGCCCTCGCTCACGGCGTGCTTGGCCAGCTCGCCAGGCAGCAACAGCCGCACAGCGGTCTGGATCTCGCGGGACGTGATGGTCGAGCGCTTGTTGTAGTGCGCCAGGCGAGAAGCCTCGGCCGCAATGCGCTCGAAAATGTCGTTCACGAAGCTGTTCATGATGCTCATCGCCTTCGACGAGATGCCCGTGTCAGGGTGCACCTGCTTCAGCACCTTGTAGATGTAGATGGCATAGCTCTCCTTCCTCTTGCGCTTCTTCTTCTTGTCGCCCTTCGAAATGTTCTTCTGCGCCTTGCCAGCCTTCTTGGCGGCCTTCCCGCTAGTCTTGGGCGGCATCTCGAACCAACGTACGGCAGCAGCAACACCAGTAGCAAGCGCTCCGCTCTAGTCAGCGTCTCCCCACACAGTGGCACCCGCCGCCAGTTTTTTTTTTTTTTTTTTTTTTTTTTTTTTTTTTTTTTTTTTTTTTTTTTGTTGTGTCACTTTGTTGAAGAGAGGCCCATCGGCTTTGCCGATTCGCCGTGTATTTTTGTGTATGTTTGGTTGGTTGTGCTGTGGTGGCACTATTTATTTGACTTTGGGGGACAGGAATGTTATTTTTTTTTTGGACTGTGTCCGCCAATCCGCCTCCTTGGTTGGTGGTCTTTTCTTCCTCTTCAGGAGTTGTGTGGTTCTCGTTGTCTTCTTGATTTCTTGTTGCTTCTTAGGTGATTGCCGTTGGGTTGTCGTACTTTGGTTGTGGATGTGAGTCCTAGTTTCTTAGTTCTTTATAATGCTAATCCTACCTATCCTTATACACAGTGAATTTGCACACATTTAATTTCTAATACTACCTAACCTTATGAGCTATGGGTTTTGCTAGTTATGCATTTATATTGAGAGATGGTTGTTATTTTAATCTAACTACTCACTATATGCTAGTTCTAATCTACAAGGGGTGGCTGGTGATTTTGACTATTTGCATCATTTATGTCTACTCTATTCTACTAGTCGTCAGCTTGGTCTGCTGGTTCGTCAATTATGCTACGTGGCACGCGTTGCTTGTGCCAATGTTTGGGTTTACTGGTGCCTACGTTAGTTAGTTGCCTACAGTTGTCTCTTATTATATCTAGTTTGTTGTGAACCCGTGTTGCTAATTTCTTGACTGTTTCGTCCAACATGTCCATCTCCATGATCTCGTGGAGGTGTCTGGTACGTGCCCATGGTGGGGCCCCTAGGATCCAGCGCAACACTTTGTTTTGAACGATTTGTAGTTGGTGTCTGGTTGTTCTGCTTGCAGTGCCCCAAGAGGTGCAGCCATACGTCATCGTCGGGAGGATTGCAGTTTTGTATAATGTCCGTTTGGTTTCTTGCTTTAGGTTTTTGCTTTTGAAAATGGGATAGAGGGCCTTTGCTAGGTTTTGGGCTTTTTGTTTCTTTTCCTTAATGTGACGGTGGTAGAGCAATTTTTTGTCCAATATGACGCCTAAATATTTTACTTCGTCCCTCCACGGTAGTTCTTGTGCATTTAGTCGCAGGTTTTCTTCAAGGATAGGTCTTTTCCTTGTAAAGTAAACTGCGGCTGATTTCCCTGCGTTCAGTTGCATTTTATTTTGTCGACACCATGCTTCCACTAGGGTTACTTGTCGCTGCAGCCTTTTGATATTGGTGAGGTGACGCTTGCCGCTTGTGAAAAAGGCTGTATCGTCAGCGAACTGGGCGATATTTACTCCTGGCTCTAGTGGGATGTCGTTTGCGTAGATGTTAAACAGGGTCGGCGAGAGAACTGATCCTTGGGGTATTCCTGCAGTCAGCGGTCGTGTGGATGAGTGTTTTCCGTCAATTTCGACTACGAAGTGTCTGTCGGTCAGGAAGCTGTCTATAATTTTGATGTAGGTGGCCGGGATGGTTGTTTGTCTGAGGAGTTTCCATATGAGGTTCTGATGCCATACTTTGTCGAATGCTTTTTCCCAATCAAGGAAGATGGCGGCTGTAGAGTTTTCGTAGTTCATGTTTTGGGCAATATGTTCGGTTAACCGGAGTACTTGGAGTTCAGCAGAAACTTTCCTTTGGAAGCCAAATTGTTCTGCCCGGATGGTGTTGTCTTCGGTGAGGGCTTTTTGGATGCGGTTTAGGATAACCCTTTCTAGAATTTTCCCCATGGTGTGAAGGAGGCTTATGGGTCTGTTGTTGGCTGGTAGGCTGGGGTTTTTTCCTGCTTTTGGAATTGTTATCAATTTTGCTTTCTTCCATGTTGTGGGGAAGTAATTCAGTTGTAGACATCTGTTTATTATTCTAGTCAGGAGGACAAGGGGTTTTCTAGGGAGGTTTTTGAGATGCATGTGGGTTATTCTGTCGAGACCTGGGGCTGTTTTTCCGCTTCGTTTTCGTATTTCTCTCCGTATTTCGCTGGGTGTGGCTAGTTCTGGTGGTATGGCTGGAATTGTGTTTCTGAGTGCTTCAGTTTCACGGCGCATTATTCTGTCTTTTTCGTGGTCTTCCCTCGTGCGAACGTCGTACTGGGGTAGGGAGTTTTGGTCTTCGAAAGTGTCAGCTAATAATTCGGCTCTTGCCAGGGCATCGAATACGGTGCCTTGTTGGCCTGATAGGGCCCTCTTCCCCGTTGGCTGGCTTTTTAGGTTTGTGACTAATTTCCATTCGTCCTGTGATTGGAGCCTGAATGTTTCCATGAGGTCGTTCCAACTTTCGGCGCGCCATTCTGTGAGGCGTTTCTGCAGTTCTCTTGTTAGTTTATTCATTTCTGTGCGGTCCCTAGGGTCGCGTGTTCGTTGCCATCGCTTTCGTGCCATGTTTTTCAGGTGTCGGAGGTCTTGCAGTAGTGGGGGAAGGTTTTCTTGCTGTTTTTCTACTGTTGTTGTTGTGGTGGCGTTTTTGGCGGCTATTTGGATGTCTTTTGTTAGCTTCTGTATTGCTTTATCTACTTTGTTGACTGTGGTGAGGTCGGTGGTTGGTCGAGAGGAGGCTGTTAATGTCGTTCTATATTGGTCCCAATTTATGTTTATGGTTTTCGTTTGTGGTTGAGATGGTGGTCTTATCTTACGGATGTTGACGAGTACTGGGTGATGGTCGGATGTCAGGTTGTTGCAGACTGTCATTTTTACATTGCCTATTGGGCCCTTGGTTAATATAATGTCAAGGACATCTGGTCTCTGTTGGGGTAGGAGTGGTGTTCGTGTGGGGTCGTCTGGCCCTTGGACGATAAACTGGAGCGTTTCTTCCAGCGATTGCAGCTTATTTCCCTTCGGGTTCACTATCCGCGAGTTCCAAAAGGGATGTTTTGCGTTTAGGTCTCCCCCTAGGAGAATTTTGGGGTGGAGATCTAGTACTGCTCGTAAGTCGTCTTCTAGAAGCTGGCGGTTGGGGGCGAGGTATGTGGCCCCGATTAGTATCGCCCCATCGTCGGTGTTTATTTTGGCGAGAGTGACTTCCATTTGTTGCAGTTCTGGGCAGCTCACTGGGTCATGAGTTATTGTGTTCTTAATGAGTATTGCTGTGCCACCACCTCGTTGGTTCCGTCGGTCGGTTCTGTAACAAGTCATGTTTCGGAGTCGGAAGTTGTCTGATGGCTGCAGGTGGGTTTCTGTAATTAGCATGATGTCAATGTCTTTTTCAGCTATGAACGCTTGAGTTTCGATCTTCTTGCGTTTGATGCCATTTGCGTTCCAGACGCAAATGGTTATGTCACGTTTTTGCCTCCTGTGTCCCGCCATTTTTACTCCGTGAGCATTATGGCTGCTTCCAGCAGTATTACTGCCTTCGCTGTTTTGTCTTTTGCTGTGCGGAGTTTGTTGGCCGTAGTGATGATGGTTGTCACGAGGTTTTGTTTATTGAAAAGTTGCAATGTGGACAGTATCTCCGCCAGTGCTGTTCCCAGTTCAGTGGGCCTGTGATCTGCTGGTGGTTGATGTTGTGGTGGGGCGCCCAGTTGTTGTCGGGTTGGAGTGCCTGGGGCCACGGTTTTGTCGTGTTGTAAATGTTGTTGTGGAGGTGTGGTTACATTTGCGTAAGTGCGGTCGGTTACCCGAATATCTCTTGTGATGGTGGCGTTTGCCGCTGTCTGTCGTCTGTCGGTGTATCTTGCTGAGTCTGACTGTAGTTCGGTTCTTGTGTATTCTTGACGGGTCGCGTTTTGGGCTGGTCTGAATGGCTTTAGCCTCTTTTGATAGTGTTCGCACCCTTTAAAGTTTGCTGGGTGGTTCCCTTTGCAGTTTGCGCAGGTGGGTGGTTCTGATCGTGGCTTCTGACAGTCCTTGGAGTGGTGTAGTCCGGCGCAGCGTACACATCGTGCTGGTAGCTGACAGTAGTTCGCGGTGTGGTCTAGTCTTTGGCATCGGTGGCACTGTGCAGGACCATTTTTCGCTCTGTATGCCTCCACACGTACCACCATCCCCAGCAAGCCACGTATGTCATACAGTTTGTCGGCGTCTTTGATTTGTGGCGTTGCAATTTGGTAAGTTCCCTGGGGGATGAGTTGATGTGTCTCTCTGTCCCTCTTTTTGTGTTCAAAAACGGACACGATCTGGTGGCCTTTTTGTGTAAGTGCTGCTTTAACTTCGTCTTCCGGTGTGTTGGGTAGTAGTCCTTTCATGACAAAGCGTCTACAGCGTTGGTCGGCAAGCTGGTGACCGTAGTAGGGTAGATTTTCCTGTCTCAGGAATTTTTCTGCCTCCCTGTAGTCTTCCGCAGTGTCGAAGTGGTATTTGACGCTGTCTCCGCGGAAGATGGCTTTTAGTGGCCCCTTGACCTTTTCCTTCAGGGTTTTGTTTAGCTTTTGGAAGTCGCATGGTTGATGTACAACGATAGGTGGTACTTTGTTGTTGGCTGCGCTGCGCCCCGCTTGAGGTTGCAGTGTGTGTTGTGATGCCTGTTGCTGTTGTTCGGTGTTCTTGAGTTCAGATGTGGATGGTTTACCCGGTGTGTCAGTGTTCTCTGGCTCTTTTGGCTCGTTCTGTGTCAGCAGAGCTGCCGGTAACACTTCCAGTGTGTCAGTGTTCTCTGGCTCTTTTGGCTCGTTCTGCGTCAGCAGAGCTGCCGGTAGCACTTCGATAAGGTCGAGGACTTGATATATGTTTTCACTCTCGAAGGAGAGTTCAGTTGGAGTAGTCTGATTTATTTGTGGCCGCCTTTTTGGGGAGCGTCTGCCCCTTGGCAGTCTGAATTCGAAGCTGGGGTCAGTGTCTGTGGGTCTGGAGGCCCGTTGTGAGTGTTCGTTTTCTTGGCTTGGCTCCTGGCTTGGGCCAGGCTGTGGTATGCATTTGGGAGTTACTTCGTTGTCATTTTTTCGGCGGACGTCTATGTTGGGTGGACATGACGGTGATCTTGGTTTTGCTCCTGTCGGAGTGTGGCTTGTCCTATTCATTTTGGGGTTGGGCTGGATCTTCATTCAGCCCTTTCCGATGAAGTCAGGGGGAAGGGGGGTCATGGAGATGGACCCTACACGCGAGAGTCTGCCTGGTCCCTAGTTTTTATCTGGCCTGGCAGAACGCGGGCTGGTCCCGCCGCAGCAGGGGCCCTGGCTCTGCAGCGTTCCCTACCACTAACAGTCCCTAAATTCCGGCTCTCCGGAGTTATTCTAACCTACTGCCTGTCTCGGTACGACAACCCAACGACAATTGCTTTTTTGGAGTTGCCGGTACAGCAGTACCAGCACAGGCGACGGCAGCCGCAGCGGCAGCCGCAGTGGATGCGGCGGCGATCGCGGCAGCCACACGAGTTGTGGCGGCAAGAGCGGCAACGGCTAGCTCCGCGAAGGCAGATGCACGCCGCCCCAACACGACAATTTTGCGCGCGTCTTAACAAAGACACTGCCTCGGGCGTCTCCAACGCTAGCGAGCGAAGCGAGCGCTACGACCGCCAGCCCCCCAGCCGCCGCCGCACCTTTACCAGCTCGCCCTGTTGCGGCCGCCGACCAATGGGGCGCGCGCGCAACCGGCCGCCGCACCCGAGCCCATAAAGCACCCCCACCCCGGCTGCGCCGGCACGCACTCGTCGAGTACGAAATAACAGAAAAAGACATTGAGGAAGAGCTAACGAACTTAGGACTGCAATACACAAAAGTGAAAAGGATCATGTCCAGGGAATATGGAAAACCCATACAAAAAATGCGGGTAATCACCAGAAGTAAAGACACAATCGACAGCCTGTTAAAGAACCATTTCAAACTATTCTGCAAGTTCCACCCAGTTGAAGAATCGCACATACCACCACCACAGCCTGCACAGTGCGCCAAATGTCACACATTTGAACACACCACAGAAAATTGCAAAAGCAAAATCCGATGCAATAGGTGCGGAGGCCCACACGTAATCGCGGCATGCCAACAAGAACCTGGCAAACCAATTTGCGTAAACTGCTCAGGTGAACATCTATCAACAGACGTCAAATGCCCCAAGCGCCCAAAGGCGCCGACATCAATCGAAGCGACGGCTAAAATTATATGCACCGACGAACCCGTGCACATAAAAACAACTGGCAACAAATGCGATGAACCACAAGCGGTAGCATGCGAAGACTTCCTCAGGGCAACAACACTCGCCCTAATGAACATACTTCCAGACAGAAAAAACCTGGTCCTGAGCGCTATGAGGGAGGTCTCCAAAACCTTCTTTAAACGCGAAATAAACGTCACACAGGCATGGAACAAGGTCCACTTCAGCATCTCACCAGTCAGCGACAACAAAAAAGCGCAGGGGGAGAGAAACAACCACACAAATAATCAATCACCTTCGCAGACATGATCAAGAACAGTGCGAAACTCGGCTTCGTTAATGCCAATGGTTTTAACACGAAGAAACCGCTCATTGAGCGGCTCATAAGGGGCGAAAATGTGCAAATACTAGGTATCACAGAAACCAGGGCAGGACAGGCACCCATCAGCATATCAAACCACACATGCTACCGCAAGGATTCCATAACAGAAGCCAGACACAGGGGATGGGCCCACGGGGGAGTAGCACTGTTACATCACAAAAAAATACCAGCAGTACAGATACAGCTCCCACAATGCTACGACGACCAACAAATCATTGTAATTAAAGTAGCGACCAGACATATAAAAACAGTACACGTAGCCATACTTTATGTGCCGCCAACCGAGGAACTATCGAAAAACTTAATACAACACATAACCACATTGGGGCCAAGCATCATATTCGGAGACTTCAACGCCAGATCCGTCAACTTGGGAGACCATAGGACTAACAGAAATGGAACAATACTGGAGGAACTACTACAGGAGAACGAACACATCATAAAGTTACCCAATGAAGAGCCAACATTCATAAACCACACGGGAACCTCAATACCAGACCATGTACTCATCACAACCAACATAGCGCGGCACATAGGGGATATAACAATAGGAGAAAGCATCGGCAGCGACCATCTACCACTACTCATGAAAACAACGCTACTTTACCCCGAAACAACGAAACCAGAGAAAAAGACATTTAAAGACAGAAAAAATATAGATGCAGAAAAATACGTCCAACACATAACGCAAAACCTTACAATAACCGACGCGGACATAACGACGGAGAACGACATGGAAACACTTAACGAACACATAACAAGCACAATCAATGAAGCCATAGAAATTAGTGCACCAACAAGGACCATAATAGAGGGGAGACCTAAGATTCCGGCAACCATCCTGACACTAATTAAACAAAAAAGGCAGGTCTATGCCCAATACAAGAGGACTGGGGACCCAACTGTAAAAAATCAGTGGAACAGGTTAAATGGACAAGTCAGGCACCTACTCAGGGAGTACAGAGCCAAAACTCTGAATGAAAAAATACAAAAACTTGATCCAAAAGATCCAGCAGACTTTTGGCGTAAATTCAAAAGAATTACAGAACAAAAACAAGGCGAAGAAACACCACTAATCGTTAACGGTGAAATAACGACATCTGAAAGAGACAAAGCCCAAGCATTCATGGAAACACTAAAAGAAGTTTACACACACCCGCTAGACGCCAGGTTCGACGACAAACAACAAAGAACAATAGAGATGGAAACCACCAAACACCTGGAAGAAACGTATCACAACATATACGACGAAGACCAAATGGCACTTCTAACAGATATCACGACAACAGAAATCAGACAGGCAATAGCCAGCGGAAAAGTCACGGCACCAGGCGCGGACGGCATCACTCGCAGGCACCTGAGACTAATACCAGCAGACATAATAACACCAGCACTACAGAAACTCTACAACGCAGCACTAAATCTACATAAAACACCACAGCAGTGGAAAAATGCTGAGATTAGGATGCTACCGAAACCCAACAAACCAAAACACGACGCCAGGTCATACAGACCCATTGCCCTACTACCGGTTATCGCCAAAACATTCGAAACTATTCTAACAGAAAGACTACAAAAATTCGCGGACAACAAAAATATACTACCTGACGAACAAGCAGGCTTCCGAAAAAACAGAAGCACAATAGACCCGATCTTAAGAATGATCAGTAGTAGCGTTGAGGCAATAAACAGCGGAAACGCGGCAGCAACGCTCCTACTGGACATTGAAAGGGCCTTTGATAAAGTATGGCATATGGGTCTGATTAACAAGCTCATCAAATACAGAATCCCAATCGAGACAATAAAGCTCATACAAAACATAATAACGGAGCGGTACATCCGAATTAAAGTAGGGAGCGAACTGTCCGAGAGATTCCAACCAAAGGCAGGCGTACCCCAAGGAGCCATAATATCGCCACTGCTCTATAACTTATACACAGCTGACATCCCAATTCCAGTAGGACTAAACGAGGAAATAGCCCTCTACGCCGATGATACAGCTTTCTGGTGTCAGGCGGCTACTACAGAATTAATAGCCTCAAAAACAAATAGATACATCCAGGCGCTAGAAGAATGGATGTCGGTCTGGAGAATCCGCCCCAACCCTACTAAATCACAACTACTGATAATAAGGCATAGAAATCTAACACAAGATAATAAACAAGACCCAAAGAACGCCCAAATAGCACTATGGGGACAGAAACTTGAACCAACAAAGACAGCGAAATACCTTGGACTTGAAATTGACAATCTGCTTAACTGGGAGAGGAACACCACGCAAAAAATAGGAATGGCAAACGCAAAACTAACTAGGATCCGACTACTTCAACACCGAAATGGAGGAGCCTCTACACCTGTGGCACTACACATATACAAAATGTACGTACGACCAATCATAGAATATGGTGCGATAGCCTGGTGCGGAACAACAACCCAGTGCAACAAGATAATGTCCGCAGATAGAAGAATGCTGAGGACAATCGGCAAAATCCCATATGAACGGACAGCCACGCTACACACCACTCTTGGGATTGACCCAATGGAAAACCGACTCCTAAAACAAATTGCCACATACGGAAACAATAGGTTACAAACAAATGAAAATATAAAACAGCTCATACAGAGAACTCCGTATCACCTAAACATACCTAGATTTAAATACCCGTATCCGCCACTCATAATAGCAATAGCGACAGAAAAAATCCATCCAGGGAAACACCCAGACATCAAGACCATCACAGAAGACAAGGAATTACCACATCACCTACAAACACAATAAAATACAAAAAAAAAAAAAAAAGACACAAGAACAAGGAACCCAACCCAACTCCAGCTGAGGTTTTAGGGGGTTTCCCTCAGCCGTAAGGTAAATACCGGAGTTGCGTATATCCCCCTGCACAAAAAGTGCAAAATGACAATAATATCAAAAAGAAAAGAACAAAAAATTCAGAAACCAAACCAAAAACAAAGAAAGATCCTATACCCTATGAAGCAAAATAAATGGTACCACCACAGAAAAACGTAAGAATATGCTAAGGCTCCAAAGCGGCAATAAGCCCTCCATGAGCCCGCCCCACCCTTCCGGTGGAGGAATGAAAGTTAAAAAAAAAAAAAAAAAAAAAAAAAAAAAAAAAAAAAAAAAAAAAAAAAAAACTCCGCTGCTCGACTCGCTGCCGCTCGCGCCGGTCGTTTTCGTTTCCGTTTCGTGTGCACCGTCGCTAGCCCATCGCCATGTCCGGACGCGGAAAGGGAGGCAAAGTCAAGGGCAAGTCAAAGTCCCGCTCAAGCAGGGCCGGGCTCCAGTTCCCGGTCGGCAGAATCCACCGCCTCCTGCGCAAGGGAAACTACGCAGAGCGCGTCGGCGCCGGGGCGCCCGTCTACCTCGCCGCCGTCATGGAGTACCTCGCGGCTGAGGTGCTCGAGCTGGCCGGAAACGCGGCCCGCGACAACAAGAAGACGCGCATCATCCCGCGCCACCTGCAGCTTGCCATCCGCAACGACGAGGAGCTCAACAAGCTCCTGTCGGGCGTCACCATCGCACAGGGTGGTGTCCTGCCCAACATCCAGGCCGTCCTGCTGCCAAAGAAGACCGAGAAGAAGGCCTAAAGGAGGCCAGGCAATCGCAGCGCCGCGTGCTCCCCTGCACGCAACGCGCTTTGCCGGCTCGGCCCACAACAATCGGCCCTTTTCAGGGCCACCACACAAACCTACGTCCAAAGCAAAATTTCAGTCGTCCTCGCCGCACCTTGTTTTGTTTTAACTTTGCACTGTCACAGCACAGCCGCCGCCGGCGCACGTCCGCCATCTTGTCGTCCACACAGCCCGTGTGGCCCAACACACACACACACATTTTGCACGGTCGCAGTCGCCTTCCAAACCGACAACGGCAGCAATAATGACCATTGTTAAAGGGAGGCGTGTCGACACACCGCCCTCCACTCCCGCGCGCAACGGCCGTCGACACGAACGAAACAGCTGATCCGGCCGCCTATGCCCACACGCCTTGCCTCGGAAACCCCAACGCCGCCGCAAACAAACACACAGAGCCAAACCACGCAAGCAAATAATCACCGCCTCTCGCACAACAACACACAGCCCGCCATCTCCGTCGCGATCGATACAAAGACACACAAACGAAGCAGCTCCACACACAGCCAGCCACATGACACGTTTCCTTTCCTTCTCCCCTCCCAGTCACATCACGTCGCTCAAACGGAAAGAAAGAAAGAAACAAACAAACACACGCAGCAACAACACAGACTCTTTCGCACTTTTCAACTTCCGAACAGTGTGGTGGCCCTGAAAAGGGCCGTTTTCTAGTCTCTCCCACCCACAAGCACGGCCGCGGGAAGGCCAGCGCCCGCTGCGACGCAGCCTAACCGCCGAAACCGTACAGGGTGCGCCCCTGCCTCTTCAGGGCGTACACCACGTCCATGGCCGTCACAGTCTTGCGCTTGGCGTGCTCAGTGTACGTCACCGCGTCGCGGATCACGTTCTCCAGGAACACCTTCAGCACCCCGCGGGTCTCCTCGTAGATCAGACCAGAGATGCGCTTCACGCCGCCCCTGCGAGCCAGGCGGCGGATGGCGGGCTTCGTGATGCCCTGGATGTTGTCGCGCAACACCTTGCGGTGCCGCTTGGCGCCACCCTTGCCGAGCCCCTTTCCTCCCTTGCCGCGGCCTGTCATCCTTCCTTCCTCGGGCACAGCAAAACGTGCACAAACAGCAGCTGCAGCGGCTGGCGAGTCGGCTACGGTCTGCGCCCAGCGCGCCCGCCGCCCCCCTATATAGACTCTGGCCCGCCCTCCCCCCACCACGCGCAACCGAGGGCATATAAGCGCAGCACGGAGGCGCGCGGGCCCGTTGTCAAGGCAGCACCGGACGCCGCGCCGCACCTAACCTCCACGCACGCCGCTCCGCTACCGCCATGGCCCGCACAAAGCAAACGGCCCGCAAGTCCACCGGCGGAAAGGCGCCGCGCAAACAGCTCGCCACCAAGGCGGCGAGGAAGAGCGCGCCCGCCACCGGAGGCGTCAAGAAGCCCCACCGCTACAGGCCGGGCACCGTCGCCCTGCGAGAAATCAGGCGCTACCAGAAGAGCACAGAGCTGCTCATCCGCAAGCTGCCATTCCAGCGCCTAGTGCGCGAGATCGCCCAGGACTTCAAGACCGACCTGCGCTTCCAGAGCTCCGCAGTCATGGCCCTGCAGGAGGCCAGCGAGGCCTACCTCGTCGGCCTCTTCGAAGACACCAACCTGTGCGCAATCCACGCCAAGCGCGTCACCATCATGCCCAAGGACATCCAGCTCGCGCGCCGCATCCGCGGCGAGCGCGCCTAAACCGCGCCGCGGCACCGCACCGCACAAACAAAAACGGCCCTTTTCAGGGCCACTAACATCTCTCCGTCGCGAGCAAACTTTGTCGGTCGCCTGCCTCTCGCCCCGCAACCCAAAAACAAAAACCACCACTTCCCGTCCGTCCGCCACACCCGCTCACTCTGCCTGCCTGCTAGCAGCGCGCAACAATCACACATCATCCCTCCCCGGCGCTCCAAGCGCACAATACCCAACGGCCGACGTCACACCGCACGGCTGGCTGGCTGGCCGGCCGCCCGCCGCTTTCGTTTCGAAAACAAAAAAAAAACCCGCACTCCACTCCGACGGCCAACGGCCAGGCAGGCGCGCTCGCTCGCTCTACACGCCGCCGAAATCCCCGCCGACTCCTTCCACATCTCAACGTGCCCCCCGTTGCAAAACATAACACACACAAAGGAACAAAACAAAGACCAGACACGACTCGACAAGACAGACATCCGAGAAGAACGAACGCAGGCAAGCCATCCAACGTATTCAAACAAAACAACGTGACAGAAAACCAACCGTCGGCCGCCGCCACAAACACGGCGACAATCAACCACGACAACAACAACACCGCTTACCGCTACCGCCGCCCACACCCGCCACCGACCCCCGCAATCCAACCACCACGGCACGCAAACAGCATCCCCACGGGCATACAGACAGACACCCACACCAAACGCAACACGACAATCAAAACCTTCCCCGACGTGCTTTGATGGCCCTGAGAAGGGCCGTTTTGGGCCGCGCGTCTCTTGCGCGCCACTAGACGACGACGGGGGGTGGGGACGACGGAGTCAAGCGCCAAACCCTTCCTTTCCCATCTCTTTCTCCTCTACTCTACTCTACTTCTTCTTCTTGGGCGAAGCCTTCGCCTTAGACGGCGTCGTCGCCTTCTTCGGGCGCGGCGCCTTCGGCTTCTTCGTCGGAACCTTGGCGGCCTTCTTCGCCTTCGACGGCGACTTGGCCTTGGCCGGCTTGGCCGCAGCCGCCTTCTTCGCACCCGCGGGAGCGGCCGACGCCGCAGACGCCTTCTTGGCGGCGCCCGCCTTCCGACCGGTCGCCGCCTTCACGCCACCAGCCTTCTTTGCGCCGGCCGCACGGGCGCCCTTCTTCTCCTTGCTGGCCGGAGCGGCGCGCTTCTTCTTGGCACCGCCAGCACGAGCCTTGCCGCCCTCGGCCGCCCCCCCGCCGCCGGCGCCGGCAAGCTTGAACGAGCCGGACGCGCCCTTCCCCTTCGTCTGCACCAGCTCGCCCGCCACGACGGCCGACTTGAGGTACTTCTTGATAAACGGCGCCAGCTTCTCCGCGTCCAGCTTGTAGTGCGCGGCTATGTACTTCTTGATCGCCTGCAGCGACGACCCGCCGCGCTCCTTCAGACTCTTGATGGCGGCCGTCACCATCTCAGAGGTGCGCGGGTGCGCAGGCTTGGCGCGCGGCTTCTTCGCAGACGACGCAGACTTGGCCTTCTTCGTAGTGCCGGTGGCGGCGGGTGCCGCAGCAGTCTCGTTCGTAGCCGCCTGATCTGCCATTTCGACGACGCGCGTAACACACAGCGAGAGCGAGCGGGACGGCAGGCACGCAAGCACAGCACAGCAGCAGAGCAGAGAATCACAAGGCCCAGCCAGTGTCGCGGGCGGGCGCGGACGGCCGAGAGAGCGGCCGCCACTCTGCGCGCCGCCGCGCCGCGCCTCCCGCGCTTGCTACCGCCCAACGTCCGACAGCCTGTGCGGAGCAGCCCCAAACCTGCGCCACAACCGCCCGCGCCTTTCAAACCACCGAGGATGGGGCTACACACAGCCACACCACAGTCGCCAACCAGTCGCCACGGCAGCGCCGCAAACCACGGCCAAACTGCAGCTACCGCGCGCTACAGCCTGGGTCGGCCCGCCGAGAATCGCCGCCCCCGCCCAAATGCCGCCCCCACAGCCCCAGCCGACGACCCGCCACAATGGCCAAACCTTCGGCAAAACTCCCACACCGTCGCCGCGGCAGCCCGGCCAGCGCGGCCGGCGCCACAGCCACACAAGCCGAGGCGTGCGGCGATGACGGCCGTGCAAACGCGCCTCCGCCGCCCCATCGCCTTCCGTCGCCCTCCCGCCGTTTCCCGATCGGCCCGCAGCCGTCGGGCCACATCGCGCGCCGTCCTCCTCCTCTCGCCCGCCAACATTCACAGCCGTTTCTCAACAATTGCCCGCCGCAAACGGACGCCGCCTGCGCAACAGGCGCCGCCGCCCCTCGCCGCTTCCGACCCACAACCCCTCGACCGAGGCAAACCGCAATCCGAATCTACAGACCAACCCAATCTGCCGTCAAGCACACACGACAGCCGACCTTACACGTTACGCGTTACACATTACGTTTACACGTCTACGTTAGGTTAGGTTAGGTGGACGTGGGTTAGGTTAAGGGGACTTGGGTTAGGTTAAGCGTCAAACTTAGGTTAAGCATTCAAACACGTCAGGCGTCAGAGGTTAGGTTAGGTTAGGTTAGGTTACACGTTAGGTTAGGTTAAGGGGTCAGTGCTAGGTTAAGAAGCGTCAAACGTAGGTTAAAAAAGCGTTCAAACGTGAGGCGTGAGCCGGACAGCTTACCTTACGTAGACGTTAGGGGCTCACAGGCTGAGCTCACCTCGCCACACCACAGGTTAGGTTCGGTTCGGTTCGGTTCGCTCGGCTCAGCGTAAAGCGCCGAGGTCAGGGTTACGTTCGTTCACCTTCGGGCGCCACACTTTCGGTTGAAAGGTCGCGACGGGACGACGTCGGCAGGCACGCCGCAAACGAACAAAAACGTACAGACGACGTCGGAAACCGCCGACAGACGGGGGAGCAGCACGACCACGACCAGACACCGAGCGCGAACCAGACACACGCGAACCACCCCCACCGGCCAAAGGGCACCACACAACAACCCAGAGCACCACGTGTCGACACCAGAGCAACCCGCCGCTCACGCGACATGGCTGGCACCGAAGGGCAACCGCCCGCAACTGCGCTTTCCGCGCCGGCCCGGATGCACGTCGTGCTACAACAACACCACTACCGTACACAGCCGCTGTTCACAACATCACTATCAATGGCGCGCCCGCGGCTCGCCGCCGTCGCAGTCGCAGCCCCAACGCCAGCACTTTTGCACCACCATTCACACGCACCGCAACACAGCTCGCCGACACAGCCGAACAAAACAAACACCACACAACAACAACAGCAACAACGCCGCCGCCTCTACTTGTGCCGGCGACCCACCCCGCCGATGGCGCACCTTTCGCCAGCCGGCAATCGACACACACGCACCCACCCACCGGGGCCCAGTGCAAAAAAAAAAACACACAAAAACAAAAAAACAAAACAACACAAACGACACGGGAAGCGCACACCGCCACTTCGCGCGCACGCCACCAACCAGTCGTCGTCTCAAAATAACAAACACAAACAAAATAAACTAACAACTAGGGCAACACAAAACAAAAACGCCTCGCACGAACCGCCCACAAAAAGGACAAGCACACGCACAGCCTCTGCTGACGACCACGACGCAGCGGCACGCTGCTCCTGTCCCGCGCCCCGCGCCCCACTCGATTCACAACTCACGCGACACCGTCAACGACGGGCTCGCTTCCCGCAACCTACCACCTTTCCGCCACGACGCACAGCCCCAGCCCCACCCGACGACTGCACTTTCACCACCGCCTCCCCCTTCCCCCCCAAAACACACACACACACACACACACACAGCCAGCCAAAAACGCACTCGCGACCCACACATGCACGTGCATCGGCACACGCCAACCAGTCAACGTCGACAACCACACGCCACGCAAGGCTCGAAACGAAAACGAAACCGGCGTCCTTCCACGTTGCCATCAAGCTACGCGACACAAGACACAAGGAACCAACACAACAGCCGGCCCCACTAATTCCCACTCTCACGCCGCAAAAAGCACACCGAAACCGCCAAACACGCACGCACATTCCCCTTCGCACTGACACCACCGACCGGCTCGCTACCACACACCTCTCGGCAGCCGTTTCACGCCAATTCGCCACACAGTCGACAAGCGCCCGCCCTGTACGGCACACGCAACGACGCAGCGCAGCAAAGGGCGCCCGCAACACATACCTCTCCGCCGCCCGACGCGCCAACCGCCACACCACACCGCCAGCCACTCGCAAATTGTGCACTGCCACCAGCCACACGTCCAACACGCCGCGCCGCCTCCGGCCACCCGCCAGGGGGCGCTCACGTCCGCGACAACAGCGCGGCCCGCCGGGCCGGGCCGAACCGAACCGAGCCGCCGCTGCTCTGCACTCGGCACGGCCACACCCTGCTGCAGACCGGGCTCGTCCCTCTGTACGCGTCTGCCTGCGCATCAACACAACACGACCTTTTTTTTTTTTCTCTCTCTCTCTACCGCCATCCCTTCTTCTCGCGTTTTACTCGTTGTTGCAGCAGCGGCGCACACCTACACATCCACAGCCCCAGCCGAGCCGGCCTCACCTCAGGGCCCGCCGCCAGCGTCTCCTCCTCGGGCACAGGTGCGGTGCTGTGGCCGCCCATCCAACCGCATTGCTGGCCGTCCAGCCACCAGGCGTTCCCACTGCCGCGAGCCACGCCGCGCACCGACCCTGCTGCAGAAAACGAAGCATAGCCAGAGACCGACCGATACACAAAGCAAGCCGTCGCCTCGCCTCTTGTCCTTCCTGCCTTCCTTCCGCCCCCGCCCTTCTCACACCACCGCCTCTCCACTTTCGCCCCCCCCTCCTTTTTTTTTTTTTTTTTTTGTTTTCTTCTTTCTTTCTTTGGCCCTCTCTCCTTCCCGCCATGGCGGTTACGGCACCGCCTGCAGCGGCAGATTTTTTGCGCCCACACGCCTACTCCTACCACCATTAACCTTGCCCTGCCCTGCCCTGCCCTGCCCTGCCCTGCCCTGCCCATCAACGTCGCAGTCGAACCGACGCTTGCCAACACACTGCCCACGTTCCTTTCTCTTTTCGGCCTACGCCCATTACGCGCCGCCGCCACAGCACCTTCCCTTCCCACAACACACCGACGTCATCACACGCACCCAAAACAGGGGCCACGACCGTGTTCCTCGCCCACTCCCATCCCGCACGGTACGCACATTCCCAACTACTACCGCGCACCCTCCCTTTCCAATCTGTGTGTCTCTGTGTCTGTGTCCTGTCCGCGCGTGACGCCTCTCAACATCCGCCGTCCCCCGTCCCGTTTTCGCCCCCATGCCGTCGTCGCGCCGCCTCCGCCCCTGTCCGCCCCGCACCACACCATACACCGCTGCTTGTCCCGGCCGTTGCCACCAAAGGCGCCGACCGCAAACGCGCCACGCCGCAGCCCCCGTGCGTCTCGCGCTCGCTTGCATCTCCGTGCCGACGCTGCCTCTCTTCCCGCTCGCACTCGACCTCGACAACACAGTCTTTGGCTCCGCCACTGCGTGTTCCGGTGGTACGCACGCTGCAACACGTATGTATTCATTACCAGAGCGATGGCGAGGCATGACAGCATCTCTGTCTGACCAGAGAGTTCTTTATCGCTGCTAGTCGGCGCTTGGACCGCGCCAGACGACAGTAGTGGCACGCACCGGGTCGCCAGGAACAGTTGTTATATATATATATTGTAGCGCGAGTCGGGAGAGGTAGTAGTCGGTCGACAGTAGTAGCGGGTGGACGGTTGTACTGAGCGGGCGTCGGCGGCGTGCTCTGCTCGTCTCGCGACTCTGGTCACGGTTCGGGACGATGTATAGTCTATTGTGTTATAATCAAAAGGTGGTGTGACGCTGCATTGCGCAAATCTGATAACGTATGTTCATTGTACTTATTTTGTTCAACAACAAAAGCCCCACTATTACTTTTTTTCTAAAGTAACTTTTGTCTCTTAACGAAAAACATTCACTTTTTAAAGACTACTTCCTATGGCATTTCCCTCCAAGGAGTGCAATTAATTACCAGCCAGCACTCATTCATTGCACACAGCTGTGTAAGGGGTATCTACAATTGAGGAGCGGATATAAATGCAATTTTTTGTTTTTTTTTTTGTTTTTTTTTTTTTTTTTGTGTGTGTGTTGTAACCTCCCAGCAACATTTAAAATAATGGACAATGTTATTTACGGATGCTAATGGACATTGCGCTAATTGTAACCTCGCCCACAATGAGAGGTATTGAAAATGGCAACAAAAATGTGAAATTCGCAATCTGACTCAAATATAAAGTCTTCACACAACATTTAAAAACGTCCGTTCAGTGACAAGAAACTTCAATTAAACCGAAATATCGGTCTTTGGCCCTGTGCAAAACAATCAGAATTAATGTCTTACCTCCGAATAAATGGATGTCACATTTCTGCTCTGGTTGTTGCGCAGCGCTTGGAGGAACTGCATTGCAAATAATAATATTCTCTTTTTTTGTGATTTTAGTGACATTTTTCTTCAAAGAAGTGGAATGAAATGTGAAGTGCAACGAACTCTTTAGTTCAATAAACAATTAAATGTTTGAAAAATGCTTTTGAAATAAAAATTATTACTGGGGAACTTGTTGGAGAATAATTACAATAAATACAATTTTTCATTATCTAATGATTATATTAATTAACAGTATACCTTATTCACCATCTTGACCAGTGTTGCCGACCGCCTACATCACACAACCGCACTCGGCTGCTACTACTGACCGACCGCTCTGCATGACGACTATTAGCGTACTGCACGCGACGACTACTGACAGAGTACAGCCCTCAACTACACAGAGCTACGGACTCGCAACGACTACTGACTGACTGACTGACTGAGAACCGCTCGCAACACTCGCGCAGTCCAGCGCAAACTCTCTGGTCACAGATGCTACAATGTCTCGCCATCGCTACTATGTTACATACGTGTTTCAGTGTCTTTTTCATTGGGGTAACGATCTTTGGCTCTTTTTATTCTGAATACAGGGCCAAAGGTCAACGCTGCTGCCCTTATACAATTTATCAGGTTTCATTATGTCTGTTGCAATGTTACATACGGTTCACTCTTTCATTAATATTATCGTTGGGTTTGTTTTGTAGGGACGTTAACATTCTGGCACATTTTTATTATCATCGGACTCTCTGCTATTTGTGCAGGGAGGTTATACCTGGGTCCATTTCCATTTCCATTTACATTTTAATATTGATAGACTTTTTGTTTTCTTGTTGTTTTTCCTTCTTTTTTTTTTTTTTTGTTGTTTTTTTTTTGTTTTGTTTTTCCCGCTCTCACCACCACCGCCGCATCACGCCTTCCGTTTTCTTGGTTTCTTTTCTGTTCTTCAACTGCTTCAACATCACCGCGCCCCATTTCCACACCACAGCCATCAGCCTCCAAGACGGGCGGGCGCAGTGTGCCATTTCCGGCGCACAAGCACACCCGTACGGTACTCTCCTCGCCCCCACGCCACCAACAACACAGCGACCACGCGGCTTTCAGGCATGGCACGGCACGGCACCGGCGAAATGCGCCGCCCCCGCCCCTCCGCGCATCCGTCCGTCTCGCCACGTTCACTGACAGCCGCGTCTGCGGCTACACCACGACAACCACAACACAACACCGCTCCCCTCCCTGGCAACTCACATTGTTTTTCTCCTCCTCTTTTGCACAAACCACAACGCCGAGCACAGGCGCAAGCCACCCACACCGCGCCCCTCCCCGTCCCGTCTTTGGCCGCCGCTCCTCGTTTCCTCGTTTGCCCCCTCCCATCTCCCGAAATGCCATGCCAGCAGCGTTACGCATGCCCCTCCCCTGTCCACACAACACTACCGCCTAACGAACAGCCTTCCGGGCCACATGCAGGGCACGCCCACCTCCAAACACTGCCAATTCACGGACGCACGCACGCACGCACGCACGCACGCACACACACACACACACACACACACACACACACACACACACACACACACTCACTTTCTCGACACCTTTCTGTACGGAGGGTGCGTCATCTCGACCGTGACAGAGTGACGGCAACTATCGACGATCCATTTCCCCCCACTGGTAAAACATGTCCACTAACACCTACATACATCATTCAAGTACACAGACAATAGCATACACACAATGGGAGGGCACACGAACATGGACGGCACGGCACTGTCATACACTCTTCCTCAGAACCATATCAACAAACGTTACGTACATCCGGGAAAGCGAAAGCGAACGCGAAAGCGAAAGCAAAAGCAAAGGCAAAGCCCAATGCAGCCGTCAAAGGTAACGTTCACCACGGCAGACACTTGCAGCCGCGCCGCCGTTAAACGCATTTCAGTGCGGCTCCAATACGCCTCCGACACGGGAACGTTCCGTTGCTCTACGAATGCGTTTCTCCCCTTTTTCCCTTCCCCCCCTCCTTGCACTCTTGCCTCATTCCTCACGTTCTGCCCGGACATTCGACCGATCAAAGTCAACCTTTCGTTACCGTTCTCAGCGCGACGGTGTACAACAGTATGACGGGTGTGCCCACGACTTCGGTTCAGTTGCGTGACGCCGGTCTATCGCGCCGATCGACAGTTACTCAGGGGGCGACGGATCGGACCACGTCACCGACACACAAAACACTTTCAAAACAAACAAATACATACCGGATGGACACAGACAAACACGTGTACAGACATTCGCCAAACAAACGACCGCCGCCGCCGTCGTCGCGCTTACTGTATACTGCACTGGACACGCGTGCATCTTGAATGACGACATCGGTGTGCGTGCGTCGTACGCAATCAGTCAGACACGGCTATCAAACATCAGAGTCGAATGGTACATCATCGTGCGTGTCGCCGTACACGTACAGTACAATACAACAACAATGCGTCTTAATGGCACGTTCATTTCAACGTCACTCACACACCTCCACGCTGCAGTTACGTCGCACCATTGTCAAACTCGGCGTACAGCAAAGGGAATAGTGGGCGGCAAAAAAAAAAAAAAAACCAAACAAAAACATTTCACATTTCACCCTCGCCATGTATGATGTGCAAACAAAACAAACCCGCAAACGGCCGTCGTTACGGTGACACAAAAGTCGCCGATCGCACTGTCCCCCCTCGCAGACGGGTAACACACACACACACACCAACAACACCAATGGGTCAAAAACCACGCCAACGAGGCGTGCCACCATTCCACGCCACGGCGACCAACCTCGTGGCCGTACCCCGCGCAACACGCTTTGACGCGCCCCCCCCACCCACAATCAAAATGCACACATACATCACAGCCGTCCACACAAACAACAACAACAACAATTCCGCCCTTCCCGCAAAAGGCAAGTTGGTGGCCCTGAAAAGGGCCGTTTTGCCGCTCTCGCAACGGACGAGCCTTCTCCATCCTTCCTTCCTTCCATTCCAGAGCCACCCCCTTACTTGGAGCTCGTGTACTTGGTCACCGCCTTCGTGCCCTCGCTCACGGCGTGCTTGGCCAGCTCGCCAGGCAGCAACAGCCGCACAGCGGTCTGGATCTCGCGGGACGTGATGGTCGAGCGCTTGTTGTAGTGCGCCAGGCGAGAAGCCTCGGCCGCAATGCGCTCGAAAATGTCGTTCACCTGTTCATGATGCTCATCGCCTTCGACGAGATGCCCGTGTCAGGGTGCACCTGCTTCAGCACCTTGTAGATGTAGATGGCATAGCTCTCCTTCCTCTTGCGCTTCTTCTTCTTGTCGCCCTTCGAAATGTTCTTCTGCGCCTTGCCAGCCTTCTTGGCGGCCTTCCCGCTAGTCTTGGGCGGCATCTCGAACGAACGTACGGCAGCAGCAACACCAGTAGCAAGCGCTCCGCTCTAGTCAGCGTCTCCCCACACAGTGGCACCCGCCGCCAGCCGCCGCCGCACCTTTACCAGCTCGCCCTGTTGCGGCCGCCGACCAATGGGGCGCGCGCGCAACCGGCCGCCGCACCCGAGCCCATAAAGCACCCCCACCCCGGCTGCGCCGGCACGCACGCACGCACGGACGACGGATTGCGGTTCGAGATGTCGATGAGAGAGGATGCTTTACTTGCGAAGGGTGTGGCGGATCGCCGTCCGTCGGGGCCAGCTCAGGCGACTGAGTTGATCCCGGTGGCGGCCCCATCCGGCCCCCCACTTATGACGAACCGGCTTTCGACAACTGACGCTGACGGGTTTGACTCATCGGATTTTGACGCGCACCCTCGTGATCGAGTGTTCATTCTCATGAACAAACTCGCCCACGGGGGCCCCTACCCTGGTCGAGAGGACGACGAGGCGGCTATTCTCGCCTTCTGCAACATTCAGAAGGCTGCCGCTCTACCGCACACGAGGCAGCATGTGTCGGGTGTGCCACCGAGAGCCCCGCCGGTCGCATCGCACGATTTTGCGGTCCCGGCGGTGGCGGCCTCGGCGGGAGTTGCGCCGCTGGCCTCGACCACTGAAGAGGTCGATGTGCCCCCGGTTGCCCCCCTGGCCCCGGAGACACGAGAAGAGCCCGTGGCTGCGCTAGCTGCAGCTACCGAGATGGAGGACATGGACCTGCCCGACGCCAATCTGGCTGAGGCGATTGCCGAGTCGGAGCGCCGTGACACCGACCTTGACGCTCCCCGCGCGCCCAGAAAGCGCCGGGCTGTGACGCATGACGACTCTGACACTCCCTCTCAGACATCTGAAGGAGCGAGGCCGCGGAAGAAGGCCACCAGGGCCTCCCGCACCTCCACCACCGAGTCTGGGCTGACTCTCGCGGGCTCCTCCCGGAGCACCGCCGCGCAGAAATCGACGAAGACCACGCGGCGGCCCACTCGTTCACCTGCTGCTTCCCGACAGCCGGACGAGGATGGTTTTGTCGCCCCGCCCCGGCGGCACACTGCCGGGGCCGCTGCGCTGCAGCTACCGACCCCGCTGCCGACCGCCAACACGTTTGCGGGCGTCAGCGACGATGCGATGGAGGATGGCGCCGCGCCTCCGGCGCCGGCCCAAAAGAAGCCGCCGCCTATAGTCATCCAGTGGGCTGGCGAATACAAGGAGTTCCAGCAAAAACTGGACAGGGTGGCCACGTCCGCCACTGTCAAGAACGCTGGCCGTGACCTTTACAAGGTCACAGTGTCGACCAACGAGGAGTACCGCGCGGTGATGGACGCCATCTGCAAAGATGGCCTCCCGTGCTACACGCACCCCTCCGAGCCGCTCAAACTTCTGAAGGTGGTATTCCGCCACCTTCCCCTCAAGTTTGGTGCGGACTACCTTCGCGAGGAGCTCGAGGACCTAGGCTTCGGCGTCCGGTCCACCGGACTAATGAAGTCTCCACGTACGCATCGCGACATGCCACTGTACCAGGTTGTCCTCGTTGACAACCTGGAAAATCGGAAGATTTTCCAGGTGCAGCGGGTCGGCCGTGTCAAGGTCGCAGTGGAACCTCTCCGGGCCAAAGGCAAGAGGGCCCAGTGCTTTTCCTGCCAAAGGCTCGACCATGTCTCCCGCTACTGCTCCATGTCGCCCCGCTGCGTTAAGTGCGCGGGCGGGCACGAGAGCAAGTCTTGCGGGCTTGCCAGGGAAGACAAACCGACGTGCTGCAATTGCGGCGGCACGCACGTTGCCAGCTATCGAGGCTGCTCGGCCTTCAAACGGGGCCGAAATCAACCGAGGGGAGGGACCGCTCCTTCTCGTAAGGTGCACCCGTCCACCAGCTTTGCTGCCGCCACCAAGGGAGGACCAGCTTCCGCCACCCGAAGTTCGGCGCAGGTGGAGCGTGAGCCGCGGCCACCGACCGCGCCGTCCACGGCTTCGCCCGTGGGGGTGGCAGCCCCCGCGCCCACGCAGGGCGCGCGGGCTGCCGCCCCGCGCAGGCGTCGCCGGCGTGCGGGACGGGCCACCCCTGCCGCTGCACGACGGACTGTCGAAGACACTCTGCCGCCGCAGAGGACGACGCCTCGTGCTGCGCCGCGACCGGCTGCCGATGCTCCGCGGCAGTCGCCTAGTACGGAGCAGCCGCCACCGGCCGCCCCAGTGGCGGAGGCCGCCCCAGCGGCCCCCACCGCCCCCATGGCCACCGACGCAGCTGAACTCCGATCGCTCTTGCGGTCGTTGAGCCAGCTGCTCGAGCAGCTCCCGGTGCTCGTCACCGCGGTCACGTCGGCCCTTCAGGCCGGCGTTGCAACTCCGCCGTGCCATGGATAATCGCCATATCCATGGCCTCACCGTTTGCGCCTTCAACGCAAACAGCTTGGTCCCCCAACAAGGGGAATTCAGGGAGTTCTTGCGCGACGAGGCAATTGACATCTGCCTCGTGTGCGAGACCTTCCTGAAGCCGGGAATACACGTGAGGGTGGCCAACTATCGGTGCTACCGCACCGACAGGCTGACCCACGGCGGAGGGACGGCCATCTACATCAAGGCGTCCCTCAAACATCACGAAGTCCAGCTTCCGCCCCTCGCTGCAATGGAGGCCACTGGGGTGGCTGTCACCACGACGGCAGGGGTCATCACCTTCGTTGCGGCCTACAGGCCGCCGAGGGGACTGCTTCAGGAGGCTGACGTCGACGCCCTGCTGGCACTGCGCGGGAAAGTCTTCATTGCGGGTGACTTGAACGCCAAGCACCCTCAGTGGAACTCCCGCATCACTAACGCCAGCGGCCGCCGCCTCCTTCGCGTCACGCAACGGCATGGTGCGATAGTACTGGGGCCTTATGAGCACACCGTCTTCCCCCATCGCGGCCAGTCTGACGTGCTCGACATCGCCGTGCTCAAAGGTGTTGGGCACTTCACGTCCGCCACCGTTAAATGTGCCATGTCGTCCGATCACCTCCCGGTGGTCTTCGACATGGACGTCATCGGTGCATCTATGCCGTCCGACCGACACAACTTCCGAGGCATAGACGAGGCGCGCTTTCGTGTCGAGGTCCTCGACCGCCTCGAGGGCGCGCCCGATCCCGCTGTGCAAGGGGCTGACGAAGCGTTGGCCTTCTTCACGCGGCACACACTGGCTGCAGCGGAGGCGGCCACCCCCAGGCGGCCAGGACGGCCGCGAGAGATGTCGCGCCAACTCCCGCCACACATCCTCGAGGCGATCACAAACAAGAATCGCCTCTTTCGGGAGTGGCAGCTCACACGGCTGCCTGACACGAAGCGCCGCCTCAACAGGGCGCGGCGCGAGATTCGGGCCGCCATCGACGACCATCGTCATCGGGACTGGGCGGGTCTTGTGGCCACTCTTACAACGACGGACGGCAGCGCTTGGCGGACCGCTAAGCGTTTCCTTCGTCGTCGTCAGCGAGTCCCACCTCTCCATGTGGGTGCGGACGTTGTCTGCGAACCAGATGCGAAAGCAGGCATCCTCGCGGACACGTTCGCAGAAAACTTTCAACCTGCTGATGGCGTGGTCGATCCCGATCACGTCCGTCTGGTGGCAGAGCGCCTGCCGGTTTTTCTCGCTGCGCGACAGGAAGACGACGTGATCGAGCAAATCACAGCCGAGGAAGTGGACCTGCAGCTCCGTCGTCTCAACCCGAAGAAGGCGGGTGGCACGGATGGTGTCACCAACTGCCTGTTGCGGATGCTTCCGCCGGAGGTACACCAATCTCTGGCGGACATCTTTAACAGTATCCTCCGCTCTGGGACCTTCCCTTCCGCGTGGAAACACGCGGAAGTGGTTGCCATCCCCAAGAGCGGCAAGGATCCACGTCAGGCCGCGAACTACCGGCCGATCAGTCTGCTCCCGTCCCTCTCAAAAGTGTTTGAGAGGTTGTACACGGAGCGGCTGCTGCGCCACGTGACGGAACAGCAACTCATTCCCGAGGAGCAGTTTGGTTTCCGGTGCGGCCACTCTACCACGCAGCAGTTGCTGCGTCTCGTGGAGCAGGCGATGCGAGCGCTGGAGACGCGGGAGTACCTAGGGGCGGTGCTTCTCGACGTCTCCAAGGCCTTCGACTGCGTGTGGCACGACGGCCTCGTGTACAAACTTTTTGCGCACGGGGTACCGACGTCGCACGTAGTCCTGCTGCGCTCGTATCTCTCGGGACGCACTTTCCACGTCCGAGCAGATGGAGGCACTTCCACCGACCGGCAGATTCGAGCGGGGGTGCCGCAGGGGTCGGTCCTCGGCCCCCTGCTGTACTCCCTGTACACCGCCGACGCCCCGCGGGTGGCACGCGTGGAGTTGGCACTTTATGCCGACGACACGGCGTTGTTCACCCGCAGCATGAATGCGGCCGAGATGCGCCGTCGCCTCCAGCTCGGATGTGACGTCCTGGGCGCCTGGTCCACGAAATGGCGCTTGAAGTTCAACGCTGCGAAGAGTCAGGCTGTCATCTTCAGCAGAAAGAGGCTGCCACCGGACCTACCGCCGGTCACGATCATGGGGGGCCCCATCCCCTGGTCGCGGACCGGCAACTACCTCGGGGTGACGTTGGACAGACACCTGACGTGGCTGCCACACATCCGTGACGTCCGAGGGCGGGCAGTGGGGCGCCTTCGTGCGCTTTACCCACTGCTCAACCCGTCATCGACTCTCCCTCCACGCCATGGCCTCACCATGTACCTGTCCCTTGTTCGGCCGGTACTGGAATACGCGGCTGTGGTGTGGGGTAACGCGGCCGCGACGCACATTGCGACGCTCCAACGACTGCAAAACAGGGCGCTGCGACTAGCGCTCCACAAGCCACCTCGCTATCCGACGAGGCTGCTCCATGAAGAAGCTGGGATCCCCTTCCTCCGGGATCGCTTCCGGCAAATCGCCCGGCAGTTCTACAGCAATGCAGAACGGTCTGGCAGCCGCTTGATTCGTGGTCTGGGCCGCCAGGTCCACCACAGGCCAACGACTCGTTGGCCAGATCTACTGCGAGAGTAATTATCTCTCGCCGCCCGATGTCGAAACAGAGGGCGTCACAATGAACTACGCCCAGCGAGGACAGCTCACCCTGTTAGGTCCACTGCACCCACTAACGAGGTCCCCGCAGGAACAGCAGCTCCGCTGCTTAGACTGCCTTTACACCTGGCTTATGTAGCCAGCGTTTTCATGCGAGTGCGAGTGCGAGTGCGCCGGCACGCACTCCGCTGCTCGACTCGCTGCCGCTCGCACCGGTCGTTTTCGTTTCCGTTTCGTGTGCACCGTCGCTAGCCCATCGCCATGTCCGGACGCGGAAAGGGAGGCAAAGTCAAGGGCAAGTCAAAGTCCCGCTCAAGCAGGGCTGGGCTCCAGTTCCCGGTCGGCAGAATCCACCGCCTCCTGCGCAAGGGAAACTACGCAGAGCGCGTCGGCGCCGGGGCGCCCGTCTACCTCGCCGCCGTCATGGAGTACCTCGCGGCTGAGGTGCTCGAGCTGGCCGGAAACGCGGCCCGCGACAACAAGAAGACGCGCATCATCCCGCGCCACCTGCAGCTTGCCATCCGCAACGACGAGGAGCTCAACAAGCTCCTGTCGGGCGTCACCATCGCACAGGGTGGTGTCCTGCCCAACATCCAGGCCGTCCTGCTGCCAAAGAAGACCGAGAAGAAGGCCTAAAGGAGGCCAGGCAATCGCAGCGCCGCGTGCTCCCCTGCACGCAACGCGCTTTGCCGGCTCGGCTCGGCTCGGCCCACAACAATCGGCCCTTTTCAGGGCCACCACACAAACCTACGTCCAAAGCAAAATTTCAGTCGTCCTCGCCGCACCTTGTTTTGTTTTGTTTTAACCTTGCACTTTCACAGCACAGCCGCCGCCGGCGGCGCGCGTCCGCCATCTTGTCGTCCACACAGCCCGTGTGGCCCAACACACACATTTTTTTTTGCACGGTCGCAGTCGCCTTCCAAACGACAACGGCAGCAATAATGACCATTGTTAAAGGGAGGCGTGTCGACACACCGCCCTCCACTCCCGCGCGCAACGGCCGTCGACACGGACGAAACAAACAGCTGATCCGGCCGCCTATGCCCAACACGCCTTGCCTCGGAAACCCCAACGCCGCCGCAAACACACAGAGCCAAACCACGCAAGCAAGCAAATAATCACCGCCTCTCGCACAACAACACACAGCCCGCCATCTCCATCGCGATCGATACAAAGACACACAATAACAAACACAAACGAAGCAGCTCCACTCTCACACACACACACACAGCCAGCCACATGACACGTTTCCTTTCCTTCTCCCCTCCCAGTCACATCACGTCGCTCAAACGGAAAGAAACAAACAAACAAACAACACACGCAGCAACAACACAGACTCTTTCGCACTTTTCAACTTCCGAACAGTGTGGTGGCCCTGAAAAGGGCCGTTTTCTAGTCTCTCCCACCCACGAGCACGGCCGCGGGAAGGCCAGCGCCCGCTGCGACGCAGCCTAACCGCCGAAACCGTACAGGGTGCGCCCCTGCCTCTTCAGGGCGTACACCACGTCCATGGCCGTCACAGTCTTGCGCTTGGCGTGCTCAGTGTACGTCACCGCGTCGCGGATCACGTTCTCCAGGAACACCTTCAGCACCCCGCGGGTCTCCTCGTAGATCAGACCAGAGATGCGCTTCACGCCGCCCCTGCGAGCCAGGCGGCGGATGGCGGGCTTCGTGATGCCCTGGATGTTGTCGCGCAACACCTTGCGGTGCCGCTTGGCGCCACCCTTGCCGAGCCCCTTTCCTCCCTTGCCGCGGCCTGTCATCCTTCCTTCCTCGGGCAAAGCAAAACGTGCACAAACAGCAGCTGCAGCGGCTGGCGAGTCGGCTACGGTCTGCGCCCAGCGCGCCCGCCGCCCCCCTATATAGACTCTGGCCCGCCCTCCCCCCACCACGCGCAACCGAGGGCATATAAGCGCAGCACGGAGGCGCGCGGGCCCGTTGTCAAGGCAGCACCGGACGCCGCGCCGCACCTCACCTCCACGCACGCCGCTCCGCTACCGCTACCGCTACCGCTACCGCCATGGCCCGCACAAAGCAAACGGCCCGCAAGTCCACCGGCGGAAAGGCGCCGCGCAAACAGCTCGCCACCAAGGCGGCGAGGAAGAGCGCGCCCGCCACCGGAGGCGTCAAGAAGCCCCACCGCTACAGGCCGGGCACCGTCGCCCTGCGAGAAATCAGGCGCTACCAGAAGAGCACAGAGCTGCTCATCCGCAAGCTGCCATTCCAGCGCCTAGTGCGCGAGATCGCCCAGGACTTCAAGACCGACCTGCGCTTCCAGAGCTCCGCAGTCATGGCCCTGCAGGAGGCCAGCGAGGCCTACCTCGTCGGCCTCTTCGAAGACACCAACCTGTGCGCAATCCACGCCAAGCGCGTCACCATCATGCCCAAGGACATCCAGCTCGCGCGCCGCATCCGCGGCGAGCGCGCCTAAACCGCGCCGCGGCACCGCACCGCACAAACAAAAACGGCCCTTTTCAGGGCCACTAACATCTCTCCGTCGCGAGCAAACTTTGTCGGTCGCCTGCCTCTCGCCCCACAACCACACAAAAAAAAAACCACCACTTCCCGTCCGTCCGCCACACCCGCTCACTCTGCCTGCCTGCCTGCTAGCAGCGCGCAACAATCGCACATCATCCCTCCCCGGCCGCTCAAAGCGCACAATACCCAACGGCCGACGTCACACCGCACGGGTGGCTGGCCGGCCGCCGCTTTCGTTTCGAAAACAAAACCCGCACCAACGGCCAGGCAGGCGCGCTCTACACGCCACCGAAATCCCCGCCGACTCCTTCCACATCTCAACGTGCCCCCCCGTTGCAAAACATAACACACACAAAGAAACAAACAAAGACCGGACACGACGAGACAAGACATCCGAGAAGAACTGAACGCAGGCAAGCCCAACCAACGTATTCAAAAAACAACGTGACAGAAAAACCAACCGTCGGCCGCCGCCAAAAGCACGGCGACACTCAACAACAACAACAACACCACCACCACCACCGCTACCGCCGCCCACACCCGCCACCGACCCCCGCAATCCAACCACCACGGCACGCAAACAGCATCCCCACGGGCATACAGACAGACACCCACACCAAACGCAACACGACAATCAAAACCTTCCCCGACGTGCTTTGATGGCCCTGAGAAGGGCCGTTTTGGGCCGCGCGTCTCTTGCGCGCCACTAGACGACGACGGGGGGTGGGGACGACGGAGCCAAGCGCCAAACCCTTCCTTTCCCATCTCTTTCTCCTCTACTCTACTTCTTCTTCTTGGGCGAAGCCTTCGCCTTAGACGGCGTCGTCGCCTTCTTCGGGCGCGGCGCCTTCGGCTTCTTCGTCGGAACCTTGGCGGCCTTCTTCGCCTTCGACGGCGACTTGGCCTTGGCCGGCTTGGCCGCAGCCGCCTTCTTCGCACCCGCGGGAGCGGCCGACGCCGCAGACGCCTTCTTGGCGGCGCCCGCCTTCCGACCGGTCGCCGCCTTCACGCCACCAGCCTTCTTTGCGCCGGCCGCACGGGCGCCCTTCTTCTCCTTGCTGGCCGGAGCGGCGCGCTTCTTCTTGGCACCGCCAGCACGAGCCTTGCCGCCCTCGGCCGCCCCCCCGCCGCCGGCGCCGGCAAGCTTGAACGAGCCGGACGCGCCCTTCCCCTTCGTCTGCACCAGCTCGCCCGCCACGACGGCCGACTTGAGGTACTTCTTGATAAACGGCGCCAGCTTCTCCGCGTCCAGCTTGTAGTGCGCGGCAATGTACTTCTTGATCGCCTGCAGCGACGACCCGCCGCGCTCCTTCAGACTCTTGATGGCGGCCGTCACCATCTCAGAGGTGCGCGGGTGCGCAGGCTTGGCGCGCGGCTTCTTCGCAGACGACGCAGACTTGGCCTTCTTCGTAGTGCCGGTGGCGGCGGGTGCCGCAGCAGTCTCGTTCGTAGCCGCCTGATCTGCCATTTCGACGACGCGCGTAACACACAGCGAGAGCGAGAGCGAGAGCGAGCGGGACGGCAGGCACGCAAGCACAGCACAGCAGAGCAGAGAATCACAAGGGCCCAGCCAGTGTCGCGGGCGGGCGCGGACGGCCGAGAGAGCGGCCGCCACTCTGCGCGCCGCCGCGCCGCGCCTCCCGCGCTTGCTACCACCCAGTCGAGTGAGCGATGTCAGACGGGATGGACGTGTCACTCTGCGCTCGCGCGACCGGAGCACGTGCTCCGGCTGCGCCCGCGTCGGCCGGCCGCGGTCCGATGGGGCTTGCCCCACCGGCCGCCTCGCCATCAGCCGACGCACATACGACGACCGGACCTGTCGCGGGGGGAAGTAATAGTACCCTCGCGGCAGAGCAGCCTTTGGATGCCGATATGGATTACTCTTCGGATATAGATGAAGATACCACCGTGCAGGAGGTCATCAACCGACGACGATCGGAGTTGCGGCGCAGAAGCAGCGCGGACGGCCGCTCTACGTCGGGACGGCTTACACGGAATGAACCGCGGGACGAGGGTTTCCGACAGCCGCCGTTGAAGAAGCAGGCTAGGCCACGGCGACTCGTCGCCGCGAGAGAATTGGAGGTCTCAAACTCCTTCCAGCCGCTGCAGGGCGAAGGGGCCACGCTAGAAGATGCCGCCTCTTCCCTGGCAGAACAGCAGCAACGTCGTGCGATGCAGCAGCGTGCTGATGGCGCGGCACAGCAGCCGCAGCATGAGGGCGAGACGCCCATGGATGACCAGTCGGCCCCCACGCCGACCGCACCACGTCGGAAAATACCGCCGATCTTTCTACAATACAAGGATTCGTACAAGGATTTACATGACTGGCTTAAAACACACTGCCGTCAAGGATTTACAGTCAAACAGTCGGGGGATGGCAACCTGAAGCTTATGCTAGCGTCTACCGAAGACTACATCTTGGTCCACGACATGCTTGGCCAGAAGGGCATCCCGATGTTCACTTTTCCGGCAGTTCGGCCGCCGACGATCAAGGCGCTCATCAAGGGCATCCCTATCACATTGGCGCATGCTGATGTCAAAGAGGAACTGGAGGAACTTGGTTTCGTGGCCTCTCTGATCGAGCACCATCGGATGCCGGGAACCAACCAGCAGACTGGTCATCGGGTGGTTATCCTACCAGATACAGCAGAACATCGCGATATTTTCAACCTGGAACGCTTCTACGGCTTGGAAATCAAAGTGGAAAAGCTCCGGAAGTCCCGTGGCCCGACGCAGTGTTATCGATGCCAAGGGTTCGGCCATGTTGCCAGGTGGTGCACCATGCCCTGGATTTGCGTCAAGTGCGGCGCCAATCATGACAGCAGGACGTGCACAAGAAGCAGAGATCAGCCAGCGACCTGTGGACTTTGCGGGGGCGCTCATCCGGCGAACTTCCGTTCGTGCAGTAAACACAAAGAGGCCAGTCGACGAATGCGCGGTCTTCCGCCTACCTTCAAGCAGACGACGCCCGCCAGTCGCCGCCGACCCAGGCAGCCGCCTCCGCCGCAGACTTCTGATGCCCGCGCCTGGCCCACATTGATGGACCGACGTGCTGCGAAGATCCGCGATGACCTCACTGTGGCGGACGCCCTTCGGCGCTCGATGCAGCCACCAGGATCAACAGCTGCTCAGGCACCGCCTGTGGCACCGCCAGGACAACGCCAGCAGCCACCTCCGGCAATCCGCCCTCAGCACCAGCCAGGTACAGACGATCTCCTGGCCTTGCTGACTCAGATTGCCACCTCGCTCGCCAGCATCACCTCCACGCTGGCTCAACTGCCAACTACCATTGCCGCCACAGTTGAGGCGACACTCACCAGGGCCTTCCCGGCAGCAACAGCAGCACCTCCCGCCGTCAGTCATGGCCAGGATTAGACGGCTTGACGACTTGAGGATTGTGGCATATAATGCCGATGGTCTCACCCATGATGTGCCTGAATTGCAACAATTCTTGACGGACTATAACGTCGATATATGCATGGTCTGTGAAACATTCTTAAAGCCTGGGATTCGTAGCAACATCCCTAACTACTGTTGCTACCGGACGGACCGGCTGACGAGAGGAGGAGGGACGGCCATCTTCATACGCAGATCTATCCGGCATCATGAGATCCAACCGCCGGCAACGGGACTCATCGAGGCTACAGCAGTCGTTGTGGAAACGAGCACGGGACCCGTCACCTTTGTTGCGGTCTACCGCAGCCCGAGAAGAGTGCTGGACCTCGAAGATGCTCGAGCGCTGCTCCGCATGCCTGGACGCCTTTTCATCGCTGGGGACCTGAATTCCAAGCATGCTGCTTGGAATTCTCAGGCCACCAACTGGAGTGGACGCCTTCTTCTCCGTGCCACCGAGGAAGCACAATCGTATGTTTGCGGCCCGGAAGAGCCCACCTGTTACCCGTCCAACGGCCGCCCGGACGTGCTTGATGTGGCCATCACCAAGGGTCTTCCGCAGCATCTGACAGCTGAGGTGGTCCATGCACTGAATTCGAACCACCTCCCAGTGCTCTTCACCCTCCAAGTTGCCCCGGACCATTCCTCCGGCTGCCTCAACTACCGAAGAACGAACTGGACCAGCTTCCAGGAACGGCTCACCCACTCCATTGACACCGTGCGTGCTGCAGAAGACATCAATGGTGATTCCATCGACCACTTCGTTGCTGACGTCACGGATGCGCTCGTCCATGCTACGCCTCCGCCGAAACCTACTACCGTCCCCGCTCCAGGACTGCCTCCAGACATCTTGGACTCGATCCGGCTGCGCAATCGGCTGTGTCGTGAGTGGCGGATTACCCGGAATCGCGACCTGAAGCGGCACATCAACCTCCTCCGGCGGGACATCAAGGCCAGACTCATCGCGCATAGGAATCAGCGATGGGCTGAGAAACTTCGATCATTCACACCTGACCCGATGAATTTTCAGTCAATCCGCTTCTTCACACAACGACGCACCCGGATCCCGCCTCTTGCAACGGCTGCTGGTGATGTCTTCCGGCCCGACGATAAGGCGAATGCATTGGCTGACGCCTTCGAAGCCAACTTTCGCCCGCTCGACGAGGGAGTTGACCCCCAACGGGTTGCACACATTGAACGCGACGTGGAGGCGCTGCTTCAAGATGTGGAGGAGGAAGCCGACCCCATTCCGCCCGTCACGCCTCAGGAAGTTCACGAGGGCTTACGGACTCTGCCTGCCAACAAAGCCCCTGGTGTCGATGCCATCCCAGGCTTGGTCCTGAAGCAGCTGCCCTGGACGGCGATTGTGTATCTGGCAGCCATCTTTTCGTGGATCCTGCGAACTGCGAATTATCCACGCGCCTGGAAGCATTCCATCGTGGTGGCAGTACCTAAGCCTGGGAAAGACCGCCGCCACCCATCCAACTATAGGCCGATCAGCTTGCTACCCCATCTCAGCAAACTGTTCGAGAGGCTCCTGCTTCGCCGGTTACAAGTCCACATCGATGCTGAGGAACTCATGCCGCCGGAACAGTTCGGCTTTCGCAGTGGCCACTCCACCACGATGCAGATCCTTCGGGCTGTTGAATATATCGCCCAGACGTTCAACCAGCGCGACTATTGTGGGGCAGTCCTCTTCGACGTCAAGAAGGCGTTCGATAGCGTGTGGCACCAGGGACTCTTATGGAAAATACACCGACTGCACTTCCCGAAGGCCTACGTCCGTCTGATTGCGTCCTACTTGGAACACCGCACCTTTGCTGTACGAGTAGAAGATCGCCTCTCCAACGCCCGCCCTATCCGAGCTGGCGTCCCTCAAGGCTCTGTACTCGGACCGGTCCTCTACTGCTTGTTTACGTCGGACCTGCCAACACCTCCACGGGTCGAAAAAGCTGTGTACGCGGACGACACAATGTTGTTCTCTAGAAGTCGGTGGCGCGAGGTGCTGATCCCTCGCCTTCAGGCAGCTTGTCACGCCTTGCAAGATTGGGCTGCGAAATGGCGCATTGCATTTAATCCAGCGAAGACGCAGGCCATTGTCTTCACGAGGAAGAGGACTGCACCGGAACGACGACTCCGCCTCTACGACGTCGAAATACCGTGGAGTGACACCGTCCGCTACCTGGGGGTCCTCCTGGACAAGAGGTTGACCTGGAAGCCTCACATTGATGACGTGAGGCTCAAGGTTATTCAACGGATGGGCGCTCTCTACCCATTCCTCAATGAACACTCTGAGTTGACGCCGGCGAATGGCCTTCTCATCTTTCGCCTCTACCTCCGCCCGCTGTTTGATTATGCGTGCGAGGTCTGGGGCTGCGCAGCGAGGACACATCTTCAACGCCTCCAGAGTCTGCAAAACAAGATCCTGCGGCGGGTCTTCCATGTGCACTCGCAGTTCCCCCATGAATACCTCCACGAGGCAGCCGACGAGGACACCGTGCTGGAAAGGCACAAGAAGAGTGCCAGACGGTTCTATACCCGGACGAGGGTTTCTACGAACCCCCTCATCAGAGCGCTGGGAGCTCCTGCTAATCCCAGAGACCGCTATCGACGGCCAGTGGCCATGCTCGACAGATGAAGACTTGAAGCAGAAAAGCACTGCCATCCCCCTTCATACCCTGACGCCCAAAGGAAGCCCAACACCTGATGAAAACATGACGTCCCGCACACACTGATGTTACACATTAAATAAAGATGACAACATACCCACATGACACCTCAGCAGAAGCAGAAAATGCCGCAAGGTAAACTCTGCACCAAGCAGCTAATTTAAGTTAGCCTTAAGTACGCGGATGGAGCGCTTGCTACCGCCCAACGTCCGACAGCCTGTGCGGAGCAGCCCCAAACCTGCGCCACAACCGCCCGCGCCTTTCAAACCACCGAGGATGGGGCTACACACAGCCACACCACAGTCGCCAACCAGTCGCCACGGCAGCGCCGCAAACCACGGCCAAACTGCAGCTACCGCGCGCTACAGCCTGGGTCGGCCCGCCGAGAATCGCCGCCCCCGCCCAAATGCCGCCCCCACAGCCCCAGCCGACGACCCGCCACAATGGCCAAACCTTCGGCAAAACTCCCACACCGTCGCCGCGGCAGCCCGGCCAGCGCGGCCGGCGCCACAGCCACACGAGCCGAGGCGTGCGGCGATGACGGCCGTGCAAACGCGCCTCCGCCGCCCCATCGCCTTCCGTCGCCCTCCCGCCGTTTCCCGATCGGCCCGCAGCCGTCGGGCCACATCGCGCGCCGTCCTCCTCCTCTCGCCCGCCAACATTCACAGCCGTTTCTCAACAATTGCCCGCCGCAAACGGACGCCGCCTGCGCAACAGGCGCCGCCGCCCCTCGCCGCTTCCGACCCAACCCCTCGACCGAGGCAAACCGCAATCCGAATCTACAGACCAACCCAATCTGCCGTCAGCACACACGACAGCCGACCTTACACGTTACGCGTTACACATTACGTTTACACGTCTAGGTTAGGTTAGGTTAGGTTAGGTTAGGTGGACGTGGGTTAGGTTAAGGGGACTTGGGTTAGGTTAAGCGTCAAACTTAGGTTAAGCATTCAAACACGTCAGGCGTCAGAGGTTAGGTTAGGTTAGGTTAGGTTAGGTTACACGTTAGGTTAAGGGGTCAGTGCTAGGTTAAGAAGCGTCAAACGTAGGTTAAAAAGCGTTCAAAAAACGTGAGGCGTGAGCCGGACAGCTTTCCTTACGTAGACGTTAGGGGCTCAGGCTGAGCTCACCTCACCACAGGTTAGGTTAGGTTCGGTTCGGTTCGCTCAGCGTAAAGCGCCGAGGTCAGGCTACGTTCGTTCACCTTCGGGCGCCACACTTTCGGTTGAAAGGTCGCGACGGGACGACGTCGGCAGGCACGCCGCAAACAAACAAACAAAACGTACAGACGACGTCGAAAACCGCCGACAGACGGGGAGCAGCACGACCACGACCAGATACCGAGCGCGAACGAGACACACGCGAACCACCCCCACCGGCCAAAGGGCACCACACAACAACCCAGAGCACCACGTGTCGACACCAGAGCAACCCGCCGCTCACGCGACATGGCTGGCACCGAAGGGCAACCGCCCGCAACTGCGCTTTCCGCGCCGGCCCGGATGCACGTCGTGCTACAACAACACCACTACCGTACACAGCCGCTGTTCACAACATCACTATCATGCGCGCCCGCGGCTCGCCGCCGTCGCAGTCGCACCCCCAACGCCAGCACTTTTGCACCACCATTCACACGCACCGCAACACAGCTCGCCGACACAGCCGAACAAAACAAACACCACACAACAACACGCCGCCGCCGCCGCCGCCGCCTCTACTTGTGCCGGCGACCCACCCCGCCGATGGCGCACCTTTCGCCAGCCGGCAATCGACACGCACCCACCCACCCCCCCCCCCCCCCCCCCGGGGCCCAGTGCAAAAAAAAACACACAAAAGAAAAAAAAAACAAAAAAAAACAAACACACACACACACACACACACACACACAAAAACGACACGGGAGGCGCACACCGCCACTTCGCGCGCACGCCACCAACCAGTCGTCGTCTCAAAATAACAAACAAACACCAAAAAACAAACAAAATAAACTAACAACTAGGGCAACACAAAACAAAACAAACAAAAAAAACAAAAAACGCCTCGCACGAACCGCCCACAAAAAGGACACGCACACGCACAGCCTCTGCTGACGGCCACGACGCAGCGGCACGCTGCTCCTGTCCCGCGCCCCGCGCCCCGCGCCCCGCGCCCCACTCGATTCACAACACTCACGCGACACCGTCAACGACGGGCTCGCTTCCCGCAACCTACCACCTTTCCGCCACGACGCACAGCCCCAGCCCCACCCGACGACGCCCGTGGCAACGACTGCACTTTCACCACCGCCTCCCCCTTCCCCCCCAACACACACACACAGCCAGCCAAAAACGCACTCGCGACCCACACATGCACGTGCATCGGCACACGCCAACCAGTCAACGTCGACAACCACACGCAAGGCTCGAAACGAAACCGGCGTCCTTCCACGTTGCCATCAAGCTACACGACACAAGACACAAGGAACCAACACAACAGCCGGCCCCACTAATTCCCACTCTCACGCCGCAAAAAGCACACCGAAACCGCCAAACGCACGCACATTCCCCTTCGCACTGACACCGACCGGCTCGCTACCACACCTCCCGGCAGCCGTTTCACAAACATGACACGGCGTGACGCGACATCACGGGCCTACGCACACCGGACCCACTCACACTCTCTCCTTTCCTTCTGTTTTTCCCGACGCCTTCGGCCGGGCACACGCGGCACAACGCCGCCAATTCACCACACCGCCCACACAGTCGACAAGCGCCCGCCCTGTACGGCACACGCAACGACGCAGCGCAGCAAAGGGCGCCCGCAACACATACCTCTCCTCTCTCTCTCTCTCTCTCTCCGCCGCCCCACGCGCCAACCGCCACACCACACCGCCAGCCACTCGCAAATTGTGCACTGCCACCAGCCACACGTCCAACACGCCGCGCCGCCTCCGGCCACCCGCCAGGGGGCGCTCACGTCCGCGACAACAGCGCGGCCCGCCGGGCCGGGCCGAACCGAACCGAGCCGCCGCTGCTCTGCACTCGGCACGGCCACACCCTGCTGCAGACCGGGCTCGTCTCCCTGTACGCGTCTGCCTGCGCATCAACACAACGGGGCAAGTGAGCAAACCCCGTCACAACACGCCACATCGCGCAATGGCCGTGCCGACCTTTTTCTCTCTACCGCCATCCCTTCTTCTCGCGTTTTACTCGTTGTTGCTGCAGCGGCGCACACCTACACATCCACAGCCCCAGCCGGCCTCACCTCAGGGCCCGCCGCCAGCGTCTCCTCCTCGGGCACAGGTGCGGTGCTGTGGCCGCCCATCCAACCGCATTGCTGGCCGTCCAGTCCAGCCGCCAGGCGTTCCCACTGCCGCGCACCGACCCTGCTGCAGAAAACGAAGCATAGCCAGACCGACCGATACACAAAGCAAGCCGTCGCCTCGCCTCTTGTCCTTCCTTCCGCCCCCGCCCTTCTCACACCACCGCCTCTCCACTTTCGCCCCCCCCCTCCTTTTTTTTTTCTTATTTGTTTCTTTCTTTCTTTCTTTCTTTCTTTTCTTTCTTTCTTAGGGCCCTCTCTCCTTCCCGCCATGGCGGTTACGGCACCGCCTGCAGCAGCGGATTTTTGCGCCCACACGCCTACTCCTACCACCATTAACCTTGCCCTGCCCTGCCCATCAACGTCGCAGTCGAACCGACGCTTGCCAACACACTGCCCACGTTCCTTTCTCTTTTCGGCCTACGCCCATTACGCGCCGCCGCCACAGCCTATTATTCTCCCTTCCCTTCCCACAACACACCGACGTCATCACACGCACCCAAAACAGGGGCCACGACCGTGTTCCTCGCCCACTCCCATCCCGCACGGTACGCACATTCCCAACTACTACCGCGCACCCTCCCTTCCAATCTGTGTGTCTGTGTCCTGTCCGCGCGTGACGCCTCTCAACATCCCCCGTCCCCCGTCCCGTTTTCGCCCCCATGCCGTCGTCGCGCCGCCTCCTCCTCCCCGTCCACCGCCGCCCCTGTCCGCCCCGCACCACACCATACACCGCTGCTTGTCCCGGCCGTTGCCACCAAAGGCGCCAACCGCAAACGCGCCACGCCGCAGCCCCCGTGCGTCTCGCTCGCTTGCATCTCCGTGCCGACGCTGCCTCTCTTCCCGCACGCACTCGACCTCGACAACACAGTCTTTGGCTCCGCCACTGCGTGTTCCGGTGGTGCGCACGCTGCAACACGTATGTATTCATTACCAGAGCGATGGCGAGGCATGACAGCATCTCTGTCTGACCAGAGACTTATTTATCGTTGCTAGTCGGCGCTTGGACCCAGCCAGACGACAGTAGTGGCACGCAGCGAGTCGCCAGGAACAGTTGTTATATATATATTGTAGCGCGAGTCGGGAGAGGTAGTAGTCAGTCGACAGTAGTAGCGGGTGGACGGTTGTACTGAGCGGGCGTCGGCGGCGTGCTCTGCTCGTCTCGCGACTCTGGTCACGGTTCGGGACGATGTACAGTATATTGTGTTATAATAACAAGGTAGTGTGAAGCTGCATTGCGCAAATCTGATAACGTATGTTAATTGTACTTATTTTGTTCAACAACAAATGCCCCAATATTACGTTTTTTCTCAAGTAACTTTTTTTTTTTTTTTTTAAAGAAAAACATTCACTTTTTAAAGACTACTTCCTATGGCATTTCCCTCCAAGGAGTGCAATTAATTACCAGCCAGCACTCATTCATTGCACACAGCTGTGTAAGGGGTATCTACAATTGAGGAGCAGATATAAATGCACTTTTTTGTTTGTTTTTTTTGTGTGTGTGTCTTTTTTCATTGGGGTAACGATCTTTGGCTCTTTTTATTCTGAATACAGGGCCAAAGGTCAACGCTGCTGCCCTCATACAATGTATCACGTTTCATTATGTCTGTTGCACTGTTACTTATCGTTGGGTTTGTTTTGTAGGGACGTTAACATTCTGGCACATTTTTATTATCATCGGACCCTCTGCTATTTGTGCGGGGAGGTTATACCTGGGTCCATTTCCATTTACATTTTAATCTTGATAGACTTTTTGTTTTCTTTTTTTTGTTTCTTGTTGTTTTCCCTTCTTTTTTTGTTGTTTTGTTTTTCCCGCTCTCACCACCGCCGCCGCATCACGCCATGGCCTCCCCCTTACGTTTTTGGTTTCTTTTTCTGTTCTTCAACTGCTTCAACATCACCGCGCCCCATTTCCACACCACAGCCATCAGCCTCCAAGACGGGCAGGCGCAGTGTGCCATTTCCGGCGCACAAGCACACCCGTACGGTACTCTCCTCGCCCCCACGCCACCAACAACACAGCGACCACGCGGCTTTCAGGCATGGCACGGCACCGGCGAAATGCGCCGCCCCCGCCCCCGCCCCCGCCCCTCCGCGCATCCGTCCGTCTCGCCACGTTCACTGACGCGACAACCACAACACAACAACGCTCCCCTCCCTGGCACCTCATTGTTTTTCTCCTCCTCTTTTGCACAAACCACAACGCCGAGCACAGGCGCAAGCCACCCACACCGCGCCCCTCCCCGTCCCGTCTTTGGCCGCCGCTCCTCGTTTGCCCCCTCCCATCTCCCGAATGCCATGCCAGCAGCGTTACGCATGCCCCTCCCCTGTCCACACAACACTACCGCCAAACGAACAGCCTTCCGGGCCACATGCAGGGCACGCCCACCTCCAAACACTGCCAATTCACGGACGCAATTCGCTAAAAACACACACACACACTTTCTCGACACCTTTCTGTAGGGAGGGTGCGTCATCTCGGCCGTGACAGAGTGACGGCAACTATCGACGATCCATTTCCCCCCCACTGGTAAAACATGTCCACTAAACACCTACATACATCATTCAAGTACACAGACAATAGCATACACACAATGGGAGGGCACACGAACATGGACGGCACGGCACGGCACTGTCATACACTCTTCCTCAGAACCATATCAACAAACGTTACGTACATCCGGGAAAGCGAAAGCAAAAAGCAAAGGCAAAAGCCCAATGCAGCCGTCAAAGGTAACGTTCACCACGGCAGACACTTGCAGCCGCGCCGCCGTTAAACGCATTTCAGTGCGGCTCCCATACGCCTCCGACACGGGACCGTTCCGTTGCTCTACGAATGCGTTTCTCCCTTTTTCCCTTCCTCTCTCTTTTTGCCCCCCCTCTGTCCGTTCCTCCTGCACTCTTGCCTCATTCCTCACGTTCTGCCCAGACATTCGACCGATCAAAGTCAACCTTTCGTTACCGTTCTCGGCGCGACGGTGTACAACAGTATGACGGGTGTGCCCAAGACTTCGGTTCAGTTGCGTGACGCCGGTCTATCGCGCCGATCGACAGTTACTCAGGGGGCGACGGATCGGACCACGTCACCGACACACAAAACTATGTCAAACAAACAAATACATACCGGATGGACACAGACAAACACGTGTACAGACATTCGCCAAAAACGACCGCCGCCGCCGCCGCCGCCGTCGTCTAGCGTCGCGCTTACTGTACTGCACTGGACACGCGTGCATCTCGAATGACGACATCGGTGTGCGTGCGTCGTACGCAATCAGTCAGACACGGCTATCAAAAATCAGAGTCGAATGGTACATCATCGTGCGTGTCGCCGTACACGTACAGTACAATACAACAACAATGCGTCTTAATGGCACGTTCATTTCAACGTCACTCCACACACCTCCACGCTGCAGTTACGTCGCACCATTGTCAACTCGGCGTACAGCAAAGGGAATAGTGGGCGGCAAAACATTTCACATCTCACCCTCGCCATGTGTGATGTGCAAACCAAACCCGCAGACGGCCGTCGTTACGGTGACACAACGCCAACGAGGCGTGCCACCATTCCACGCCACGGCGACCAACCTCGTGGCCGTACCCCGCAACAACGCTTTGACGCGGACCCCCCCACCCACAATCAAAGTGCACACATCACAGCCGTCCACAAAACAACAACAACAACAACAACAACAATTCCGCCCTTCCCGCAAAGGCACGTTGGTGGCCCTGAAAAGGGCCGTTTTGCCGCTCTCGCAACGGAGGAGCCTTCTCCATCCTTCCTTCCATTCCAGAGCCACCTCCTTACTTGGAGCTCGTGTACTTGGTCACCGCCTTCGTGCCCTCGCTCACGGCGTGCTTGGCCAGCTCGCCAGGCAGCAACAGCCGCACAGCGGTCTGGATCTCGCGGGACGTGATGGTCGAGCGCTTGTTGTAGTGCGCCAGGCGAGAAGCCTCGGCCGCAATGCGCTCGAAAATGTCGTTCACGAAGCTGTTCATGATGCTCATCGCCTTCGACGAGATGCCCGTGTCAGGGTGCACCTGCTTCAGCACCTTGTAGATGTAGATGGCATAGCTCTCCTTCCTCTTGCGCTTCTTCTTCTTGTCGCCCTTCGAAATGTTCTTCTGCGCCTTGCCAGCCTTCTTGGCGGCCTTCCCGCTAGTCTTGGGCGGCATCTCGAACGAACGTACGGCAGCAGCAACACCAGTAGCAAGCGCTCCGCTCTAGTCAGCGTCTCCCCACACAGTGGCACCCGCCGCCAGCCGCCGCCGCACCTTTACCAGCTCGCCCTGTTGCGGCCGCCGACCAATGGGGCGCGCGCGCAACCGGCCGCCGCACCCGAGCCCATAAAGCACCCCCACCCCGGCTGCGCCGGCATTCGCTGAGTAGCTTCTGGAGAGTGCGGACGCGTGTGCGGGGCTGCGCTAGTACTCTCCCTCTTCGTTGCTACTCAGCCATAGGAACCCGCTTGCGGGATTAGTCGCTGATTGTCCTAGCGCTGTAGCTGGACGGTTCGGCACTAAGGCTTCCGAGCTCCTGATTTTTTCAAATCGGGAGCGGAGTTGCAAGAAGATTGCGGGGCGAGCAGCTGAATTGTCGGCAGCTGTTGAGCAAATTGTCGTTGCGGGTTGTGAGCTGTGGGTTGGCGCGTCTTGGTGCGCGTCTTCTTGCTGCCGCGGTTCGCTTTTTCGGCCGGTTCGAGCACTTCGGCTGCGACAGGTACTCCTGCTGCCGCAGAGACTAGCTCTGCTCCCCCCCAAGAGTAGGGAAATTGCACGTCAGGGCCTGGTCATCGGCCAGATACCCGCGCGTGTTAGAACTGTTAGGGTCGGACTGTTCTGCCTGATACCTAACGGTGCCAACCGAAAGCAGACACCGACACCCCCTGGCAGCCATCCTTCCGAGTCTGGACATGGACACCCCAGTGAAACTCACGATTATAGAGAAAGAAAATTCCCCTGGCTGCTACGAGGTCAACAGGACGGACCTAACGGGCAGCCAGGGCGGGATGAGCCCGAGCTCGCGATTGCTGTTGCTCAACGCAATCGCGGGTCTCACCGGTAGGGACAGACGTAAATATGAGAAGAAGCTCGAAAGAGCGTGGAAAGAACCACCGATATTGCCCAAGGGTGACAGAACACCACCAAGTGCCCGTCTAATCAAGGCGAAGTCAAAGAAGTCACCGAAACGCAACAAAGTCAAACCAGGGTCACCGGTAAAGAAGCGAAAGACCACCTCGCGTAAAACCGTCGCTGCGCGGCGGCCGGAAGTGGCGGACGCGGCCGGGTCGGCCGCGCCTGAGCCGACCGCGCCTGCCAACACAAAGGCCGACCGGGCCACGTGCAGCGGCGGCCAGCAGGGCCAGGTAGCAGCGGAACAAAGCGCCTGCGCTGTGACGGCTAGCGCGCCCCCCGAGGCGGCCGGGCGGCTGCGCCCCGAGGTGAATGCGCAAAAGCACGAAGGCGCGGAGGCGGGTGCGCGCGGGCGGCGGAAGGAAACCGATACCGCCGGCGCGGGCTCGCCACCGCGGGGGAATGCCGGAGCGGAGGAACCTCGGAGCGTTGCTGGGGTGTGCGCTGAGGGGAGCGAGCGATGCGGAAGCAGCGCAGAGATCGCCACGCAGGAAATTGACGACGAGGGATTCCAGCTGGCACGTAAAACCGCCAGACGATCCCCCGTCTTAGACACACCAGCCCCAATACACACCGCCAACAGATTCGACGCGGTGGGAGAATCTGCGCAAAATGCACCGCCAGAAGCAGATGACACTGAGGGAAACGAACAACACAAATCCCTCAGAATCCCGCCCATAGTCGTGCAATTCGAAAATGACTATAAAGCACTATACGATCTCATCACGAACACGGTAGGGCAAGACAGATTCACCGCCAAAACAACTGGCGGTGACAAAGTTAAGATCACTCTTAGAAACGTCGACGACTACAAGGCAGTGAGGAAGGTGCTAGAGGAGCGGAAACTTCATTTCTACACCTTCCCACTAGCAGCGAGAAGGCCGATTAGACTGGTGTTCCGCGGTGTACCACATACCACCGACACTGCGGACATCAAACAGTTCCTTCAGGAGGAAGGTTTCGAGGTTAGTTCGGTGGTGTTGACGCGACCGAACCGACCCTGGCCCCTTCATACGGTCACCCTCCCAGACTCTGCCCAAAACCGAAAGATCTGGGAGGTCAAAAGGATACTGGCGCTAACGGTCACTCCCGAGAAGCTCAAAAAGAGATCGGGACCAGGCCGCTGCTATAACTGCCAGGCCCTAGGACACATCGCGCGAGACTGCACGATGCCAGTGGTGTGCGTCAGATGCACTGAACACCACACTTACGAGCAGTGCAAACTGCCAAGGGGGGAGGGAAAAGAAAAGTGCGCCAATTGCAGGGGAGCGCACCCAGCCAGCTACTTAGGATGTCCTGAGTACAGAGCTGCAAGGGACAGGCAGAGGGGCAAAGCTATCAATAAAACCCCGAATCACAATAGGAGCATGCCAGCACCCAGGCCACCCCCCCCACCACCTCAGAGAAGAAACCAGGACACAGTAAGAACACAGGTCTTCGCATCTACCAAATATTCCCGTGCACTTACCGGTGACCCACCCGACCCGCCGAACCACCTACCACCACCACCACACACCAGTAAACAGGTTCCTCAAGCTGATGGAAGCCCTAGGGAAGTCAGTCCACCACGCCATCCACAAACCAGTCCGCGAGAAGCAGTCGAGTCTGCTGCAATCCAGCAACTCGCGTCGTCCATCCGACTGCTACAGGCACAGATGACCCAGCTAGTGGGCATTCTAGCAACATTGACGCAGCTCCCCGCCGACCTCAGATCGGCAGCACAGCAGTCGCCTGTAGCAGCGACAGCCACAGGAAAAATTGTCCCCCACCATGGATAGGAGACCTAATATACAAGGTCTCAAAATATGCGCGTTTAACGCAGACAACCTTACTCGCCAACCCACGGAGTTTAGAGAATTCATACAGGAAGAAAAAGTTGACATATGCCTAGTGGGAGAAACATTCCTCAAACCAGGACTAAGAGTTTCTGTACCAAACTACATTTGTTACAGAAACGACCGACCCACTCACGGAGGCGGGGTAGCGGTATATGTCAAAAAAGGTATCAGACACCATCAAATATACCCCCCCAATACAGCAGAAATAGAAACAGCGGCAATCGAAGTGGCTACAGTAACTGGCCCCCTAACAGTCGTTGCAGTGTATCGCCCCCCTTCCCAAAGACTAGAAGAGGACGACATAGCTGCACTAAGTCGCATTAGAGGCAAACTACTAATAGCAGGGGACCTAAATGCCAAGCACGCGGACTGGAACTCGAGACGCCGAAATCAAGCTGGTCAACAACTGCAACGACTCGCGCGCACACACCAGTTACAAATATGGGGCCCAGAGGAACCGACACACTTCCCAAAGAACGGAGGAAGACCGGACGTCCTCGACATAGCCATCACAAAGAATCTGGTGGGCTTTGTATCCGCGACATCGGTAAACAGAATGTCGTCGGACCACAATCCCGTGATTTTCGAGGTCGACATGGGAGAATGGCTCTCTAGCCCACAACGGCATGCGACATACAAGCGCATCAATAAGGAGCAATTCAGCAATGCAGTAGCAGCTGAACTTGCCCAGACCCCGCCTCCAACTGCAGAGACAGCAGAACAGGCACTAGACGACCTCACAAGAGCGATCCTACAAGCTGCTGAGGGAGCCACACCGCCTCCTGCGGGGCCCCCCCGCTCCAGGCAACTCCCCCCGCACTTGCTTGCGCAAATACGGCACAAAAACAGGATCGCCAAAGAGTGGAAGCTCACCAGAAATAGGGATACACGGAGGCTACTCAATAGGCTACAGAGAGAGCTGAAAGCCGATCTCAATGAGTACCGCAACCAACAATGGTCGGCAAGGCTCTCAGCTCTCAAACTAGACGACAATAGTTTATGGCAAGCCACCAAACAGTACACAAAAAGACGCGCAAAAATGCCACCACTCCATGGCGAACGCGGACTGCAGTTCAGCCCCATCGACAAAGCTAACGCACTAGCCGACGTGTTCGAAAAACAGTTCAGACCAGCAGAAGTACAGGACAGAGAACACGTCGCAACAGTCCGCAGAGAACTGGCCGTGTTCCTGGAAGCAGACGACGAAGATGACTACACGCCACTCTTCAATACTGAAGATGTGGCGCGCTGCATCAAGTCCCTGCCCACCAGGAAAACCCCGGGTCACGACCAGGTCACAAATGAATTGCTGAAACTCCTCCCGCCTCTGGCAATCACCCACCTGACCGATATAGTTAATGAACTGACGCGATCACAAAAATTCCCGGCGCAGTGGAAGCACGCAGAAGTTATTGCGATCGCGAAACCAGGAAAAGACCCGGTGTTCCCGCAACACTATAGACCAATTAGTCTACTGCCTACCCTCAGTAAACTTTACGAGCGCCTCCTACTAACCCCCATACAGGACTATATCACAAGAGAGCAGATTCTGCCGAAATTCCAATTCGGATTTAGGCAAAGACACTCCGCCCCCCAGCAAATCATGAGGGTGGTTGAAGCAGCCACAGACAGCTTCAACCGAAAGGGCTACTGCGGGCTTGTCTTGTTAGACGTAGCAAAAGCCTTCGACTCAGTCTGGCACACCGGGATATTACACAAGATGTACACCCTAGGCTTCCCCGGAAAGATAGTCAAAATCGTTAAAAACTATCTCTCCGGTAGGACTTTCTCAGTCAAGATCGATGGATCCCTGTCGACCAGGAGAAGAATCAGTGCAGGCGTGCCCCAGGGCTCAGTCCTGGGACCCGTCCTCTACAGTGTCTACACTGCTGACATCCCTACGACTCAGCATGTAAACACTGCACAGTACGCAGACGACACTGCATTCTTCTCCTGCTCGACAAACAGGAACCTGGTTACAAGGCGTCTGCAAACCGCCCTAAACAGGACGGAAAACTGGGCAAAGCAGTGGCGCATCTCAATTAACTCTGAGAAAACACAAGCCATGCTGCTCACCAGACGCTATGGGAAACGCCGACCCCCAAGAAGACCATACCAACTGCTGAGATTGCAGGGGCAGAATTTGCCATGGAGAAATTCTGCGAAGTACCTCGGTGTCACACTTGACAGACGCCTGACATGGAAGTGCCACATAGAGGAGCTTCGCAGAAAGGCTCACGCCAGGATGCAGATTCTGTACCCTGTCTTGAACAGCACCAGTTCCCTCGACCCCGCAACAGGAGTAGCGATCTATCGAAGTCTAATTCGACCGATACTGGAATATGCGTGCCCTGTATGGGGCTACGCAGCCAGATCGACGATAGATCGCTTACAAAAGACTCAAAACAGAGCGTTAAGACGAGCCCTACACGTCCCCACGCGCTTCCCCACGGCAGATTTGCACGAAGCCGCAGACATAGAGCCAATCACCACAAGATTCCGCGCCCTGGCAGAAGTGTTCTACGCCACGGCGCGGAAGTCAGAAAACGAATTAATCAACACCCTTGGGCAATACGAACCCCATAGGCAGAGATATAACAGACCCAAGTCGCTACTCCTGCAGTAGCAGAAAAAGAACAACTAAAGAAAACTCTCAACGAACAGCAACCAACAAAAGCAAAGAAACAAAAACAACACAAAAGAAAAGAGGAGGAAATGTCCTAATGTGACAACAACCTCCACCAGCACACCCTCTAAAGGTAGAGGAATAAAAGAGAGAAGCAGAGAGAAGCAGAGAGCTGCGCCGGCACGCACTCCGCTGCTCGACTCGCTGCCGCTCGCACCGGTCGTTTTCGTTTCCGTTTCGTGTGCACCGTCGCTAGCCCATCGCCATGTCCGGACGCGGAAAGGGAGGCAAAGTCAAGGGCAAGTCAAAGTCCCGCTCAAGCAGGGCTGGGCTCCAGTTCCCGGTCGGCAGAATCCACCGCCTCCTGCGCAAGGGAAACTACGCAGAGCGCGTCGGCGCCGGGGCGCCCGTCTACCTCGCCGCCGTCATGGAGTACCTCGCGGCTGAGGTGCTCGAGCTGGCCGGAAACGCGGCCCGCGACAACAAGAAGACGCGCATCATCCCGCGCCACCTGCAGCTTGCCATCCGCAACGACGAGGAGCTCAACAAGCTCCTGTCGGGCGTCACCATCGCACAGGGTGGTGTCCTGCCCAACATCCAGGCCGTCCTGCTGCCAAAGAAGACCGAGAAGAAGGCCTAAAGGAGGCCAGGCAATCGCAGCGCCGCGTGCTCCCCTGCACGCAACGCGCTTTGCCGGCTCGGCTCGGCTCGGCCCACAACAATCGGCCCTTTTCAGGGCCACCACACAAACCTACGTCCAAAGCAAAATTTCAGTCGTCCTCGCCGCACCTTGTTTTGTTTTGTTTTAACCTTGCACTTTCACAGCACAGCCGCCGCCGGCGGCGCGCGTCCGCCATCTTGTCGTCCACACAGCCCGTGTGGCCCAACACACACATTTTTTTTTGCACGGTCGCAGTCGCCTTCCAAACGACAACGGCAGCAATAATGACCATTGTTAAAGGGAGGCGTGTCGACACACCGCCCTCCACTCCCGCGCGCAACGGCCGTCGACACGGACGAAACAAACAGCTGATCCGGCCGCCTATGCCCAACACGCCTTGCCTCGGAAACCCCAACGCCGCCGCAAACACACAGAGCCAAACCACGCAAGCAAGCAAATAATCACCGCCTCTCGCACAACAACACACAGCCCGCCATCTCCATCGCGATCGATACAAAGACACACAATAACAAACACAAACGAAGCAGCTCCACTCTCACACACACACACACAGCCAGCCACATGACACGTTTCCTTTCCTTCTCCCCTCCCAGTCACATCACGTCGCTCAAACGGAAAGAAACAAACAAACAAACAACACACGCAGCAACAACACAGACTCTTTCGCACTTTTCAACTTCCGAACAGTGTGGTGGCCCTGAAAAGGGCCGTTTTCTAGTCTCTCCCACCCACGAGCACGGCCGCGGGAAGGCCAGCGCCCGCTGCGACGCAGCCTAACCGCCGAAACCGTACAGGGTGCGCCCCTGCCTCTTCAGGGCGTACACCACGTCCATGGCCGTCACAGTCTTGCGCTTGGCGTGCTCAGTGTACGTCACCGCGTCGCGGATCACGTTCTCCAGGAACACCTTCAGCACCCCGCGGGTCTCCTCGTAGATCAGACCAGAGATGCGCTTCACGCCGCCCCTGCGAGCCAGGCGGCGGATGGCGGGCTTCGTGATGCCCTGGATGTTGTCGCGCAACACCTTGCGGTGCCGCTTGGCGCCACCCTTGCCGAGCCCCTTTCCTCCCTTGCCGCGGCCTGTCATCCTTCCTTCCTCGGGCAAAGCAAAACGTGCACAAACAGCAGCTGCAGCGGCTGGCGAGTCGGCTACGGTCTGCGCCCAGCGCGCCCGCCGCCCCCCTATATAGACTCTGGCCCGCCCTCCCCCCACCACGCGCAACCGAGGGCATATAAGCGCAGCACGGAGGCGCGCGGGCCCGTTGTCAAGGCAGCACCGGACGCCGCGCCGCACCTCACCTCCACGCACGCCGCTCCGCTACCGCTACCGCTACCGCTACCGCCATGGCCCGCACAAAGCAAACGGCCCGCAAGTCCACCGGCGGAAAGGCGCCGCGCAAACAGCTCGCCACCAAGGCGGCGAGGAAGAGCGCGCCCGCCACCGGAGGCGTCAAGAAGCCCCACCGCTACAGGCCGGGCACCGTCGCCCTGCGAGAAATCAGGCGCTACCAGAAGAGCACAGAGCTGCTCATCCGCAAGCTGCCATTCCAGCGCCTAGTGCGCGAGATCGCCCAGGACTTCAAGACCGACCTGCGCTTCCAGAGCTCCGCAGTCATGGCCCTGCAGGAGGCCAGCGAGGCCTACCTCGTCGGCCTCTTCGAAGACACCAACCTGTGCGCAATCCACGCCAAGCGCGTCACCATCATGCCCAAGGACATCCAGCTCGCGCGCCGCATCCGCGGCGAGCGCGCCTAAACCGCGCCGCGGCACCGCACCGCACAAACAAAAACGGCCCTTTTCAGGGCCACTAACATCTCTCCGTCGCGAGCAAACTTTGTCGGTCGCCTGCCTCTCGCCCCACAACCACACAAAAAAAAAACCACCACTTCCCGTCCGTCCGCCACACCCGCTCACTCTGCCTGCCTGCCTGCTAGCAGCGCGCAACAATCGCACATCATCCCTCCCCGGCCGCTCAAAGCGCACAATACCCAACGGCCGACGTCACACCGCACGGGTGGCTGGCCGGCCGCCGCTTTCGTTTCGAAAACAAAACCCGCACCAACGGCCAGGCAGGCGCGCTCTACACGCCACCGAAATCCCCGCCGACTCCTTCCACATCTCAACGTGCCCCCCCGTTGCAAAACATAACACACACAAAGAAACAAACAAAGACCGGACACGACGAGACAAGACATCCGAGAAGAACTGAACGCAGGCAAGCCCAACCAACGTATTCAAAAAACAACGTGACAGAAAAACCAACCGTCGGCCGCCGCCAAAAGCACGGCGACACTCAACAACAACAACAACACCACCACCACCACCGCTACCGCCGCCCACACCCGCCACCGACCCCCGCAATCCAACCACCACGGCACGCAAACAGCATCCCCACGGGCATACAGACAGACACCCACACCAAACGCAACACGACAATCAAAACCTTCCCCGACGTGCTTTGATGGCCCTGAGAAGGGCCGTTTTGGGCCGCGCGTCTCTTGCGCGCCACTAGACGACGACGGGGGGTGGGGACGACGGAGCCAAGCGCCAAACCCTTCCTTTCCCATCTCTTTCTCCTCTACTCTACTTCTTCTTCTTGGGCGAAGCCTTCGCCTTAGACGGCGTCGTCGCCTTCTTCGGGCGCGGCGCCTTCGGCTTCTTCGTCGGAACCTTGGCGGCCTTCTTCGCCTTCGACGGCGACTTGGCCTTGGCCGGCTTGGCCGCAGCCGCCTTCTTCGCACCCGCGGGAGCGGCCGACGCCGCAGACGCCTTCTTGGCGGCGCCCGCCTTCCGACCGGTCGCCGCCTTCACGCCACCAGCCTTCTTTGCGCCGGCCGCACGGGCGCCCTTCTTCTCCTTGCTGGCCGGAGCGGCGCGCTTCTTCTTGGCACCGCCAGCACGAGCCTTGCCGCCCTCGGCCGCCCCCCCGCCGCCGGCGCCGGCAAGCTTGAACGAGCCGGACGCGCCCTTCCCCTTCGTCTGCACCAGCTCGCCCGCCACGACGGCCGACTTGAGGTACTTCTTGATAAACGGCGCCAGCTTCTCCGCGTCCAGCTTGTAGTGCGCGGCAATGTACTTCTTGATCGCCTGCAGCGACGACCCGCCGCGCTCCTTCAGACTCTTGATGGCGGCCGTCACCATCTCAGAGGTGCGCGGGTGCGCAGGCTTGGCGCGCGGCTTCTTCGCAGACGACGCAGACTTGGCCTTCTTCGTAGTGCCGGTGGCGGCGGGTGCCGCAGCAGTCTCGTTCGTAGCCGCCTGATCTGCCATTTCGACGACGCGCGTAACACACAGCGAGAGCGAGAGCGAGAGCGAGCGGGACGGCAGGCACGCAAGCACAGCACAGCAGAGCAGAGAATCACAAGGGCCCAGCCAGTGTCGCGGGCGGGCGCGGACGGCCGAGAGAGCGGCCGCCACTCTGCGCGCCGCCGCGCCGCGCCTCCCGCGCTTGCTACCGCCCAACGTCCGACAGCCTGTGCGGAGCAGCCCCAAACCTGCGCCACAACCGCCCGCGCCTTTCAAACCACCGAGGATGGGGCTACACACAGCCACACCACAGTCGCCAACCAGTCGCCACGGCAGCGCCGCAAACCACGGCCAAACTGCAGCTACCGCGCGCTACAGCCTGGGTCGGCCCGCCGAGAATCGCCGCCCCCGCCCAAATGCCGCCCCCACAGCCCCAGCCGACGACCCGCCACAATGGCCAAACCTTCGGCAAAACTCCCACACCGTCGCCGCGGCAGCCCGGCCAGCGCGGCCGGCGCCACAGCCACACGAGCCGAGGCGTGCGGCGATGACGGCCGTGCAAACGCGCCTCCGCCGCCCCATCGCCTTCCGTCGCCCTCCCGCCGTTTCCCGATCGGCCCGCAGCCGTCGGGCCACATCGCGCGCCGTCCTCCTCCTCTCGCCCGCCAACATTCACAGCCGTTTCTCAACAATTGCCCGCCGCAAACGGACGCCGCCTGCGCAACAGGCGCCGCCGCCCCTCGCCGCTTCCGACCCAACCCCTCGACCGAGGCAAACCGCAATCCGAATCTACAGACCAACCCAATCTGCCGTCAGCACACACGACAGCCGACCTTACACGTTACGCGTTACACATTACGTTTACACGTCTAGGTTAGGTTAGGTTAGGTTAGGTTAGGTGGACGTGGGTTAGGTTAAGGGGACTTGGGTTAGGTTAAGCGTCAAACTTAGGTTAAGCATTCAAACACGTCAGGCGTCAGAGGTTAGGTTAGGTTAGGTTAGGTTAGGTTACACGTTAGGTTAAGGGGTCAGTGCTAGGTTAAGAAGCGTCAAACGTAGGTTAAAAAGCGTTCAAAAAACGTGAGGCGTGAGCCGGACAGCTTTCCTTACGTAGACGTTAGGGGCTCAGGCTGAGCTCACCTCACCACAGGTTAGGTTAGGTTCGGTTCGGTTCGCTCAGCGTAAAGCGCCGAGGTCAGGCTACGTTCGTTCACCTTCGGGCGCCACACTTTCGGTTGAAAGGTCGCGACGGGACGACGTCGGCAGGCACGCCGCAAACAAACAAACAAAACGTACAGACGACGTCGAAAACCGCCGACAGACGGGGAGCAGCACGACCACGACCAGATACCGAGCGCGAACGAGACACACGCGAACCACCCCCACCGGCCAAAGGGCACCACACAACAACCCAGAGCACCACGTGTCGACACCAGAGCAACCCGCCGCTCACGCGACATGGCTGGCACCGAAGGGCAACCGCCCGCAACTGCGCTTTCCGCGCCGGCCCGGATGCACGTCGTGCTACAACAACACCACTACCGTACACAGCCGCTGTTCACAACATCACTATCATGCGCGCCCGCGGCTCGCCGCCGTCGCAGTCGCACCCCCAACGCCAGCACTTTTGCACCACCATTCACACGCACCGCAACACAGCTCGCCGACACAGCCGAACAAAACAAACACCACACAACAACACGCCGCCGCCGCCGCCGCCGCCTCTACTTGTGCCGGCGACCCACCCCGCCGATGGCGCACCTTTCGCCAGCCGGCAATCGACACGCACCCACCCACCCCCCCCCCCCCCCCGGGGCCCAGTGCAAAAAAAAACACACAAAAGAAAAAAAAAACAAAAAAAAACAAACACACACACACACACACACAAAAACGACACGGGAGGCGCACACCGCCACTTCGCGCGCACGCCACCAACCAGTCGTCGTCTCAAAATAACAAACAAACACCAAAAAACAAACAAAATAAACTAACAACTAGGGCAACACAAAACAAAACAAACAAAAAAAACAAAAAACGCCTCGCACGAACCGCCCACAAAAAGGACACGCACACGCACAGCCTCTGCTGACGGCCACGACGCAGCGGCACGCTGCTCCTGTCCCGCGCCCCGCGCCCCGCGCCCCGCGCCCCACTCGATTCACAACACTCACGCGACACCGTCAACGACGGGCTCGCTTCCCGCAACCTACCACCTTTCCGCCACGACGCACAGCCCCAGCCCCACCCGACGACGCCCGTGGCAACGACTGCACTTTCACCACCGCCTCCCCCTTCCCCCCCAACACACACACACAGCCAGCCAAAAACGCACTCGCGACCCACACATGCACGTGCATCGGCACACGCCAACCAGTCAACGTCGACAACCACACGCAAGGCTCGAAACGAAACCGGCGTCCTTCCACGTTGCCATCAAGCTACACGACACAAGACACAAGGAACCAACACAACAGCCGGCCCCACTAATTCCCACTCTCACGCCGCAAAAAGCACACCGAAACCGCCAAACGCACGCACATTCCCCTTCGCACTGACACCGACCGGCTCGCTACCACACCTCCCGGCAGCCGTTTCACAAACATGACACGGCGTGACGCGACATCACGGGCCTACGCACACCGGACCCACTCACACTCTCTCCTTTCCTTCTGTTTTTCCCGACGCCTTCGGCCGGGCACACGCGGCACAACGCCGCCAATTCACCACACCGCCCACACAGTCGACAAGCGCCCGCCCTGTACGGCACACGCAACGACGCAGCGCAGCAAAGGGCGCCCGCAACACATACCTCTCCTCTCTCTCTCTCTCTCTCTCCGCCGCCCCACGCGCCAACCGCCACACCACACCGCCAGCCACTCGCAAATTGTGCACTGCCACCAGCCACACGTCCAACACGCCGCGCCGCCTCCGGCCACCCGCCAGGGGGCGCTCACGTCCGCGACAACAGCGCGGCCCGCCGGGCCGGGCCGAACCGAACCGAGCCGCCGCTGCTCTGCACTCGGCACGGCCACACCCTGCTGCAGACCGGGCTCGTCTCCCTGTACGCGTCTGCCTGCGCATCAACACAACGGGGCAAGTGAGCAAACCCCGTCACAACACGCCACATCGCGCAATGGCCGTGCCGACCTTTTTCTCTCTACCGCCATCCCTTCTTCTCGCGTTTTACTCGTTGTTGCTGCAGCGGCGCACACCTACACATCCACAGCCCCAGCCGGCCTCACCTCAGGGCCCGCCGCCAGCGTCTCCTCCTCGGGCACAGGTGCGGTGCTGTGGCCGCCCATCCAACCGCATTGCTGGCCGTCCAGTCCAGCCGCCAGGCGTTCCCACTGCCGCGCACCGACCCTGCTGCAGAAAACGAAGCATAGCCAGACCGACCGATACACAAAGCAAGCCGTCGCCTCGCCTCTTGTCCTTCCTTCCGCCCCCGCCCTTCTCACACCACCGCCTCTCCACTTTCGCCCCCCCCTCCTTTTTTTTTTCTTATTTGTTTCTTTCTTTCTTTCTTTCTTTCTTTTCTTTCTTTCTTAGGGCCCTCTCTCCTTCCCGCCATGGCGGTTACGGCACCGCCTGCAGCAGCGGATTTTTGCGCCCACACGCCTACTCCTACCACCATTAACCTTGCCCTGCCCTGCCCATCAACGTCGCAGTCGAACCGACGCTTGCCAACACACTGCCCACGTTCCTTTCTCTTTTCGGCCTACGCCCATTACGCGCCGCCGCCACAGCCTATTATTCTCCCTTCCCTTCCCACAACACACCGACGTCATCACACGCACCCAAAACAGGGGCCACGACCGTGTTCCTCGCCCACTCCCATCCCGCACGGTACGCACATTCCCAACTACTACCGCGCACCCTCCCTTCCAATCTGTGTGTCTGTGTCCTGTCCGCGCGTGACGCCTCTCAACATCCCCCGTCCCCCGTCCCGTTTTCGCCCCCATGCCGTCGTCGCGCCGCCTCCTCCTCCCCGTCCACCGCCGCCCCTGTCCGCCCCGCACCACACCATACACCGCTGCTTGTCCCGGCCGTTGCCACCAAAGGCGCCAACCGCAAACGCGCCACGCCGCAGCCCCCGTGCGTCTCGCTCGCTTGCATCTCCGTGCCGACGCTGCCTCTCTTCCCGCACGCACTCGACCTCGACAACACAGTCTTTGGCTCCGCCACTGCGTGTTCCGGTGGTGCGCACGCTGCAACACGTATGTATTCATTACCAGAGCGATGGCGAGGCATGACAGCATCTCTGTCTGACCAGAGACTTATTTATCGTTGCTAGTCGGCGCTTGGACCCAGCCAGACGACAGTAGTGGCACGCAGCGAGTCGCCAGGAACAGTTGTTATATATATATTGTAGCGCGAGTCGGGAGAGGTAGTAGTCAGTCGACAGTAGTAGCGGGTGGACGGTTGTACTGAGCGGGCGTCGGCGGCGTGCTCTGCTCGTCTCGCGACTCTGGTCACGGTTCGGGACGATGTACAGTATATTGTGTTATAATAACAAGGTAGTGTGAAGCTGCATTGCGCAAATCTGATAACGTATGTTAATTGTACTTATTTTGTTCAACAACAAATGCCCCAATATTACGTTTTTTCTCAAGTAACTTTTTTTTTTTTTTTTTAAAGAAAAACATTCACTTTTTAAAGACTACTTCCTATGGCATTTCCCTCCAAGGAGTGCAATTAATTACCAGCCAGCACTCATTCATTGCACACAGCTGTGTAAGGGGTATCTACAATTGAGGAGCAGATATAAATGCACTTTTTTGTTTGTTTTTTTTGTGTGTGTGTCTTTTTTCATTGGGGTAACGATCTTTGGCTCTTTTTATTCTGAATACAGGGCCAAAGGTCAACGCTGCTGCCCTCATACAATGTATCACGTTTCATTATGTCTGTTGCACTGTTACTTATCGTTGGGTTTGTTTTGTAGGGACGTTAACATTCTGGCACATTTTTATTATCATCGGACCCTCTGCTATTTGTGCGGGGAGGTTATACCTGGGTCCATTTCCATTTACATTTTAATCTTGATAGACTTTTTGTTTTCTTTTTTTTGTTTCTTGTTGTTTTCCCTTCTTTTTTTGTTGTTTTGTTTTTCCCGCTCTCACCACCGCCGCCGCATCACGCCATGGCCTCCCCCTTACGTTTTTGGTTTCTTTTTCTGTTCTTCAACTGCTTCAACATCACCGCGCCCCATTTCCACACCACAGCCATCAGCCTCCAAGACGGGCAGGCGCAGTGTGCCATTTCCGGCGCACAAGCACACCCGTACGGTACTCTCCTCGCCCCCACGCCACCAACAACACAGCGACCACGCGGCTTTCAGGCATGGCACGGCACCGGCGAAATGCGCCGCCCCCGCCCCCGCCCCCGCCCCTCCGCGCATCCGTCCGTCTCGCCACGTTCACTGACGCGACAACCACAACACAACAACGCTCCCCTCCCTGGCACCTCATTGTTTTTCTCCTCCTCTTTTGCACAAACCACAACGCCGAGCACAGGCGCAAGCCACCCACACCGCGCCCCTCCCCGTCCCGTCTTTGGCCGCCGCTCCTCGTTTGCCCCCTCCCATCTCCCGAATGCCATGCCAGCAGCGTTACGCATGCCCCTCCCCTGTCCACACAACACTACCGCCAAACGAACAGCCTTCCGGGCCACATGCAGGGCACGCCCACCTCCAAACACTGCCAATTCACGGACGCAATTCGCTAAAAACACACACACACACTTTCTCGACACCTTTCTGTAGGGAGGGTGCGTCATCTCGGCCGTGACAGAGTGACGGCAACTATCGACGATCCATTTCCCCCCCACTGGTAAAACATGTCCACTAAACACCTACATACATCATTCAAGTACACAGACAATAGCATACACACAATGGGAGGGCACACGAACATGGACGGCACGGCACGGCACTGTCATACACTCTTCCTCAGAACCATATCAACAAACGTTACGTACATCCGGGAAAGCGAAAGCAAAAAGCAAAGGCAAAAGCCCAATGCAGCCGTCAAAGGTAACGTTCACCACGGCAGACACTTGCAGCCGCGCCGCCGTTAAACGCATTTCAGTGCGGCTCCCATACGCCTCCGACACGGGACCGTTCCGTTGCTCTACGAATGCGTTTCTCCCTTTTTCCCTTCCTCTCTCTTTTTGCCCCCCCTCTGTCCGTTCCTCCTGCACTCTTGCCTCATTCCTCACGTTCTGCCCAGACATTCGACCGATCAAAGTCAACCTTTCGTTACCGTTCTCGGCGCGACGGTGTACAACAGTATGACGGGTGTGCCCAAGACTTCGGTTCAGTTGCGTGACGCCGGTCTATCGCGCCGATCGACAGTTACTCAGGGGGCGACGGATCGGACCACGTCACCGACACACAAAACTATGTCAAACAAACAAATACATACCGGATGGACACAGACAAACACGTGTACAGACATTCGCCAAAAACGACCGCCGCCGCCGCCGCCGCCGTCGTCTAGCGTCGCGCTTACTGTACTGCACTGGACACGCGTGCATCTCGAATGACGACATCGGTGTGCGTGCGTCGTACGCAATCAGTCAGACACGGCTATCAAAAATCAGAGTCGAATGGTACATCATCGTGCGTGTCGCCGTACACGTACAGTACAATACAACAACAATGCGTCTTAATGGCACGTTCATTTCAACGTCACTCCACACACCTCCACGCTGCAGTTACGTCGCACCATTGTCAACTCGGCGTACAGCAAAGGGAATAGTGGGCGGCAAAACATTTCACATCTCACCCTCGCCATGTGTGATGTGCAAACCAAACCCGCAGACGGCCGTCGTTACGGTGACACAACGCCAACGAGGCGTGCCACCATTCCACGCCACGGCGACCAACCTCGTGGCCGTACCCCGCAACAACGCTTTGACGCGGACCCCCCCACCCACAATCAAAGTGCACACATCACAGCCGTCCACAAAACAACAACAACAACAACAACAACAATTCCGCCCTTCCCGCAAAGGCACGTTGGTGGCCCTGAAAAGGGCCGTTTTGCCGCTCTCGCAACGGAGGAGCCTTCTCCATCCTTCCTTCCATTCCAGAGCCACCTCCTTACTTGGAGCTCGTGTACTTGGTCACCGCCTTCGTGCCCTCGCTCACGGCGTGCTTGGCCAGCTCGCCAGGCAGCAACAGCCGCACAGCGGTCTGGATCTCGCGGGACGTGATGGTCGAGCGCTTGTTGTAGTGCGCCAGGCGAGAAGCCTCGGCCGCAATGCGCTCGAAAATGTCGTTCACGAAGCTGTTCATGATGCTCATCGCCTTCGACGAGATGCCCGTGTCAGGGTGCACCTGCTTCAGCACCTTGTAGATGTAGATGGCATAGCTCTCCTTCCTCTTGCGCTTCTTCTTCTTGTCGCCCTTCGAAATGTTCTTCTGCGCCTTGCCAGCCTTCTTGGCGGCCTTCCCGCTAGTCTTGGGCGGCATCTCGAACGAACGTACGGCAGCAGCAACACCAGTAGCAAGCGCTCCGCTCTAGTCAGCGTCTCCCCACACAGTGGCACCCGCCGCCAGCCGCCGCCGCACCTTTACCAGCTCGCCCTGTTGCGGCCGCCGACCAATGGGGCGCGCGCGCAACCGGCCGCCGCACCCGAGCCCATAAAGCACCCCCACCCCGGGGGGCAGCTGGAAAGGGCACAGATTCAGCCCACCAGCGGCAGCAGAAACCTCCCCCCAACCCCACAAAAGCGCCTGCGGTAGTAAGACCGCGGCCAGCTGCCACAGCTGGCCTCCAACCGTCCCCAGCGGACACCGAAGGAAGCAGAAGGGGCCCCGAACGCCCCCTCCCTCCCCCCCAAGCCACGCAAGTAGCGGCGCAGGGGGGCGAACCTGTGGCAACTGCCACACCTACACCGGCGGCTGCATCTACCATGAGGGCTGCCCCAGAACAACCCAGCAACACCGGAGTGGACAAGACACAACTGAATGCACTCCTGCATTCCTTAAACTCGATGCTACACCAACTGCCCATACTTGTCCAGGCAGTCACGGCGGCCCTTCAGGCCAGTACCGTCCCAACACCAAACCATCATGGATAATCCACACATTCATGGTCTTACAGTTTGCGGATTTAATGCAAACGGCCTGGTGAGGCAGCAAGGTGAGTTTCGCGACTTCCTACAGGAAGAGGCAATTGACATCTGCCTAGTCTGCGAAACTCACCTTAAGCCCGGCGTCCAAGTCCGGGCTGCAAACTACGCATGCTACCGGTCTGACAGACCGACCGCCGGAGGCGGGACGGCTGTCTACGTACGGCGCACTCTCAAGCACCACTCCATCCACCTCCCCGACCTCGTAGCCATGGAAGCTACAGCGGTCAGTGTATTCACAGCCATAGGTCAGATCACCTTCGCTGCGGCCTACAAGCCCCCACGGGCGATCATCTCCGATCAGGATGTCGACGCACTGCTGGCGGCCGGTGGGCGGGTCTTCATTGCGGGTGACTTCAATGCGAAGCACTCGGAATGGAACTCCCGCCTGACGAATGCCAGTGGCCGTCGCCTTCTCAGGGCTGCCCAGAGAAATGACGCCATAGCGCTGGGGCCATACGAGCATACAATATTCCCCGCTCGACAAGGTCTGATGTCGGATGTGCTGGACATTGCCCTGATAAAGGGCATTGGGCACCACATCTCTGCCTCGACACGCTGTGCGCTATCTTCAGACCACGTGCCAGTGATATACGACGTGGACATCGTCGGTGCTGCCCTTCCACCACGCCGCCCCAACTTCAGGCGCATGAACACTGAGCGCTACCAAGAGGAGGTCCTCTCTCTCTTGGATGGTGCCCCAGATCCTGCTGCAGTCGGCACAGACGCTGCGCTGCAGCACCTCACCCAAGAAATCCTCAGGGCCGCGGAGGCAGCTGCTCCGACGCCTCCACGGCATCCACCGGTACACTCCCATCGCCTCCCGCCAGAAATCAGGGAGACGATCAGGGAGAAAAACCGACTGTTTAGAGAATGGCAGTTGACACGACAGCCTCGCACCAAAGCCCGCCTAAATCACATGCGCCGCGAGATAAAGGCAGCGGTGGAGGCAAACCGCAATAGGGAATGGGCAGACCTAGTGGCAACACTAGACCCTGCAGACGGCAATGCGTGGCGCGTTGCAAAGTCGTTCCTGAGACGTCGGCGTCGCGTCCCACCTATCCAGGTAGGACACGACGTTATCAGCCACCCAGATGAAAAGGCGAACGTGCTGGCTGACCACTTCGCAGCGTCTTTCACCCCAATGGAAGACGTTGTGGACGTGGAGCACGTCCGCCTAGTTCAAACGCAACTGCCCACCTTCCTGGCAGCCAGGGAAGAGGGAGATGAAATCGAACCGATATCGGTGGAAGAAGTGGCCGAGCAGCTGCGGACACTCAGCCCCAAAAAGGCGGGAGGGGATGACGGCATTGTCGGCATCCTCTTGCGCAATCTTCCAGCGGGGGCCCACCAGAGCGTGACCGACATATTCAATATGATCCTGCGTACGGGGATCTACCCTTCCGCGTGGAAGCATGCGGAAGTGGTAGCAATCCCCAAAGCAGACAAGGACCCCAGACAAGCGGCATCCTACCGTCCCGTGAGCCTTCTGCCCACGCTGTCTAAAGTTTTCGAGCGCATATATGCAAAGCGGCTCATCAGGCACGTGGAAGCCGAACACCTGCTACCAGATGAGCAATTCGGTTTTCGCAAAGGCCACTCCACCGCACACCAACTCTTGCGACTCGTGGAGGAGGCCATGCGAGCCCTGGAAACCCGGGAATACCTAGGGGCGGTGTTCCTGGATGTCTCCAGGGCATTCGACTCGGTGTGGCACGACGGCCTCGTGTACAAACTTTTTGTGCACGGGGTCCCGACGCCTCACGCGGTGTTACTCAAGTCGTATCTGGAAAACCGCACTTTCCACGTGCGCTTGGAGGAGGGAACGTCCACCCAACGCCCAATTCGGGCTGGAGTGCCACAGGGGTCCGTACTCGGACCTCTGCTGTACTCCCTCTACACTGCTGACGCTCCACGAGTGGCGCAAGTGTCGCTGGCGCTATATGCCGACGATACGGCGCTACTCGTCCGCAGCATGAACGTTCATGAAATGAGGCGCCGACTCCAGCTTGGTTGCGAAGAGCTTGGAAGGTGGTCCACAAAATGGAGGCTCAAATTCAATGCCGCAAAAAGTCAAGCAGTCGTGTTCACCAAACGACTGCTTCCACCTGATCTCGAGCCGGTCACGATCGCGGGAGGCCCCGTCCCGTGGTGCAAGACAGCTCGATACCTCGGGGTTACCCTCGATCAGAGGCTGACGTTTCGCCCTCACATCCAGGATACAAAGGGTAGGGCTATAGGACGTCTACGGACCCTATACCCTCTACTTAACCCGACCTCGACGCTTCCCCCCCGCCACGGCATCACCCTGTACTTAACACTGGTCCGTCCAGTGCTGGAGTACGCAGCCGTGGTGTGGGGCAACGCAGCCGAGACTCACATTGCCGAGCTCCAGAGGGTTCAGAACCGGGCACTTCGGCTCGCCCTCCGGTTGCCATGGCGCTACCCGACAGCCCGATTACACGAGCAGACCGGGATTCCGCTGCTCAAGGAAAGATTTCGCCAGACGGCACGACAGTTCTACCAGGAGACCAATAGGTCACAGAACAGGCTCGTACAGGCACTGGGCCAAAACATCCACCACAGGCCGACGACACGTTGGCCTGACCTGTTGCGAGACTAAAATCTCGTAACAGTCAAAGGGTGCCATGCATCCGTAAGGCCGGTTCAAAAGTAAGACAGTTCTCTTAAGTCAGAAAGTCATGTTCTGCAGGAATAGCGATAGACGCTCACCCTGCCAGACCACGAGCAAGGACCGCTCGTTAGGAAAAGTGAGTGAGTGAGTGCGCCGGCACGCACTCCGCTGCTCGACTCGCTGCCGCTCGCACCGGTCGTTTTCGTTTCCGTTTCGTGTGCACCGTCGCTAGCCCATCGCCATGTCCGGACGCGGAAAGGGAGGCAAAGTCAAGGGCAAGTCAAAGTCCCGCTCAAGCAGGGCTGGGCTCCAGTTCCCGGTCGGCAGAATCCACCGCCTCCTGCGCAAGGGAAACTACGCAGAGCGCGTCGGCGCCGGGGCGCCCGTCTACCTCGCCGCCGTCATGGAGTACCTCGCGGCTGAGGTGCTCGAGCTGGCCGGAAACGCGGCCCGCGACAACAAGAAGACGCGCATCATCCCGCGCCACCTGCAGCTTGCCATCCGCAACGACGAGGAGCTCAACAAGCTCCTGTCGGGCGTCACCATCGCACAGGGTGGTGTCCTGCCCAACATCCAGGCCGTCCTGCTGCCAAAGAAGACCGAGAAGAAGGCCTAAAGGAGGCCAGGCAATCGCAGCGCCGCGTGCTCCCCTGCACGCAACGCGCTTTGCCGGCTCGGCTCGGCTCGGCCCACAACAATCGGCCCTTTTCAGGGCCACCACACAAACCTACGTCCAAAGCAAAATTTCAGTCGTCCTCGCCGCACCTTGTTTTGTTTTGTTTTAACCTTGCACTTTCACAGCACAGCCGCCGCCGGCGGCGCGCGTCCGCCATCTTGTCGTCCACACAGCCCGTGTGGCCCAACACACACATTTTTTTTTGCACGGTCGCAGTCGCCTTCCAAACGACAACGGCAGCAATAATGACCATTGTTAAAGGGAGGCGTGTCGACACACCGCCCTCCACTCCCGCGCGCAACGGCCGTCGACACGGACGAAACAAACAGCTGATCCGGCCGCCTATGCCCAACACGCCTTGCCTCGGAAACCCCAACGCCGCCGCAAACACACAGAGCCAAACCACGCAAGCAAGCAAATAATCACCGCCTCTCGCACAACAACACACAGCCCGCCATCTCCATCGCGATCGATACAAAGACACACAATAACAAACACAAACGAAGCAGCTCCACTCTCACACACACACACACAGCCAGCCACATGACACGTTTCCTTTCCTTCTCCCCTCCCAGTCACATCACGTCGCTCAAACGGAAAGAAACAAACAAACAAACAACACACGCAGCAACAACACAGACTCTTTCGCACTTTTCAACTTCCGAACAGTGTGGTGGCCCTGAAAAGGGCCGTTTTCTAGTCTCTCCCACCCACGAGCACGGCCGCGGGAAGGCCAGCGCCCGCTGCGACGCAGCCTAACCGCCGAAACCGTACAGGGTGCGCCCCTGCCTCTTCAGGGCGTACACCACGTCCATGGCCGTCACAGTCTTGCGCTTGGCGTGCTCAGTGTACGTCACCGCGTCGCGGATCACGTTCTCCAGGAACACCTTCAGCACCCCGCGGGTCTCCTCGTAGATCAGACCAGAGATGCGCTTCACGCCGCCCCTGCGAGCCAGGCGGCGGATGGCGGGCTTCGTGATGCCCTGGATGTTGTCGCGCAACACCTTGCGGTGCCGCTTGGCGCCACCCTTGCCGAGCCCCTTTCCTCCCTTGCCGCGGCCTGTCATCCTTCCTTCCTCGGGCAAAGCAAAACGTGCACAAACAGCAGCTGCAGCGGCTGGCGAGTCGGCTACGGTCTGCGCCCAGCGCGCCCGCCGCCCCCCTATATAGACTCTGGCCCGCCCTCCCCCCACCACGCGCAACCGAGGGCATATAAGCGCAGCACGGAGGCGCGCGGGCCCGTTGTCAAGGCAGCACCGGACGCCGCGCCGCACCTCACCTCCACGCACGCCGCTCCGCTACCGCTACCGCTACCGCTACCGCTACCGCCATGGCCCGCACAAAGCAAACGGCCCGCAAGTCCACCGGCGGAAAGGCGCCGCGCAAACAGCTCGCCACCAAGGCGGCGAGGAAGAGCGCGCCCGCCACCGGAGGCGTCAAGAAGCCCCACCGCTACAGGCCGGGCACCGTCGCCCTGCGAGAAATCAGGCGCTACCAGAAGAGCACAGAGCTGCTCATCCGCAAGCTGCCATTCCAGCGCCTAGTGCGCGAGATCGCCCAGGACTTCAAGACCGACCTGCGCTTCCAGAGCTCCGCAGTCATGGCCCTGCAGGAGGCCAGCGAGGCCTACCTCGTCGGCCTCTTCGAAGACACCAACCTGTGCGCAATCCACGCCAAGCGCGTCACCATCATGCCCAAGGACATCCAGCTCGCGCGCCGCATCCGCGGCGAGCGCGCCTAAACCGCGCCGCGGCACCGCACCGCACAAACAAAAACGGCCCTTTTCAGGGCCACTAACATCTCTCCGTCGCGAGCAAACTTTGTCGGTCGCCTGCCTCTCGCCCCACAACCACACAAAAAAAAAACCACCACTTCCCGTCCGTCCGCCACACCCGCTCACTCTGCCTGCCTGCCTGCTAGCAGCGCGCAACAATCGCACATCATCCCTCCCCGGCCGCTCAAAGCGCACAATACCCAACGGCCGACGTCACACCGCACGGGTGGCTGGCCGGCCGCCGCTTTCGTTTCGAAAACAAAACCCGCACCAACGGCCAGGCAGGCGCGCTCTACACGCCACCGAAATCCCCGCCGACTCCTTCCACATCTCAACGTGCCCCCCCGTTGCAAAACATAACACACACAAAGAAACAAACAAAGACCGGACACGACGAGACAAGACATCCGAGAAGAACTGAACGCAGGCAAGCCCAACCAACGTATTCAAAAAACAACGTGACAGAAAAACCAACCGTCGGCCGCCGCCAAAAGCACGGCGACACTCAACAACAACAACAACACCACCACCACCACCGCTACCGCCGCCCACACCCGCCACCGACCCCCGCAATCCAACCACCACGGCACGCAAACAGCATCCCCACGGGCATACAGACAGACACCCACACCAAACGCAACACGACAATCAAAACCTTCCCCGACGTGCTTTGATGGCCCTGAGAAGGGCCGTTTTGGGCCGCGCGTCTCTTGCGCGCCACTAGACGACGACGGGGGGTGGGGACGACGGAGCCAAGCGCCAAACCCTTCCTTTCCCATCTCTTTCTCCTCTACTCTACTTCTTCTTCTTGGGCGAAGCCTTCGCCTTAGACGGCGTCGTCGCCTTCTTCGGGCGCGGCGCCTTCGGCTTCTTCGTCGGAACCTTGGCGGCCTTCTTCGCCTTCGACGGCGACTTGGCCTTGGCCGGCTTGGCCGCAGCCGCCTTCTTCGCACCCGCGGGAGCGGCCGACGCCGCAGACGCCTTCTTGGCGGCGCCCGCCTTCCGACCGGTCGCCGCCTTCACGCCACCAGCCTTCTTTGCGCCGGCCGCACGGGCGCCCTTCTTCTCCTTGCTGGCCGGAGCGGCGCGCTTCTTCTTGGCACCGCCAGCACGAGCCTTGCCGCCCTCGGCCGCCCCCCCGCCGCCGGCGCCGGCAAGCTTGAACGAGCCGGACGCGCCCTTCCCCTTCGTCTGCACCAGCTCGCCCGCCACGACGGCCGACTTGAGGTACTTCTTGATAAACGGCGCCAGCTTCTCCGCGTCCAGCTTGTAGTGCGCGGCAATGTACTTCTTGATCGCCTGCAGCGACGACCCGCCGCGCTCCTTCAGACTCTTGATGGCGGCCGTCACCATCTCAGAGGTGCGCGGGTGCGCAGGCTTGGCGCGCGGCTTCTTCGCAGACGACGCAGACTTGGCCTTCTTCGTAGTGCCGGTGGCGGCGGGTGCCGCAGCAGTCTCGTTCGTAGCCGCCTGATCTGCCATTTCGACGACGCGCGTAACACACAGCGAGAGCGAGAGCGAGAGCGAGCGGGACGGCAGGCACGCAAGCACAGCACAGCAGAGCAGAGAATCACAAGGGCCCAGCCAGTGTCGCGGGCGGGCGCGGACGGCCGAGAGAGCGGCCGCCACTCTGCGCGCCGCCGCGCCGCGCCTCCCGCGCTTGCTACCCAGTCGAGTGAGCGATGTCAGACGGGATGGACGTGTCACTCTGCGCTCGCGCGACCGGAGCACGTGCTCCGGCTGCGCCCGCGTCGGCCGGCCGCGGTCCGATGGGGCTTGCCCCACCGGCCGCCTCGCCATCAGCCGACGCACATACGACGACCGGACCTGTCGCGGGGGGAAGTAATAGTACCCTCGCGGCAGAGCAGCCTTTGGATGCCGATATGGATTACTCTTCGGATATAGATGAAGATACCACCGTGCAGGAGGTCATCAACCGACGACGATCGGAGTTGCGGCGCAGAAGCAGCGCGGACGGCCGCTCTACGTCGGGACGGCTTACACGGAATGAACCGCGGGACGAGGGTTTCCGACAGCCGCCGTTGAAGAAGCAGGCTAGGCCACGGCGACTCGTCGCCGCGAGAGAATTGGAGGTCTCAAACTCCTTCCAGCCGCTGCAGGGCGAAGGGGCCACGCTAGAAGATGCCGCCTCTTCCCTGGCAGAACAGCAGCAACGTCGTGCGATGCAGCAGCGTGCTGATGGCGCGGCACAGCAGCCGCAGCATGAGGGCGAGACGCCCATGGATGACCAGTCGGCCCCCACGCCGACCGCACCACGTCGGAAAATACCGCCGATCTTTCTACAATACAAGGATTCGTACAAGGATTTACATGACTGGCTTAAAACACACTGCCGTCAAGGATTTACAGTCAAACAGTCGGGGGATGGCAACCTGAAGCTTATGCTAGCGTCTACCGAAGACTACATCTTGGTCCACGACATGCTTGGCCAGAAGGGCATCCCGATGTTCACTTTTCCGGCAGTTCGGCCGCCGACGATCAAGGCGCTCATCAAGGGCATCCCTATCACATTGGCGCATGCTGATGTCAAAGAGGAACTGGAGGAACTTGGTTTCGTGGCCTCTCTGATCGAGCACCATCGGATGCCGGGAACCAACCAGCAGACTGGTCATCGGGTGGTTATCCTACCAGATACAGCAGAACATCGCGATATTTTCAACCTGGAACGCTTCTACGGCTTGGAAATCAAAGTGGAAAAGCTCCGGAAGTCCCGTGGCCCGACGCAGTGTTATCGATGCCAAGGGTTCGGCCATGTTGCCAGGTGGTGCACCATGCCCTGGATTTGCGTCAAGTGCGGCGCCAATCATGACAGCAGGACGTGCACAAGAAGCAGAGATCAGCCAGCGACCTGTGGACTTTGCGGGGGCGCTCATCCGGCGAACTTCCGTTCGTGCAGTAAACACAAAGAGGCCAGTCGACGAATGCGCGGTCTTCCGCCTACCTTCAAGCAGACGACGCCCGCCAGTCGCCGCCGACCCAGGCAGCCGCCTCCGCCGCAGACTTCTGATGCCCGCGCCTGGCCCACATTGATGGACCGACGTGCTGCGAAGATCCGCGATGACCTCACTGTGGCGGACGCCCTTCGGCGCTCGATGCAGCCACCAGGATCAACAGCTGCTCAGGCACCGCCTGTGGCACCGCCAGGACAACGCCAGCAGCCACCTCCGGCAATCCGCCCTCAGCACCAGCCAGGTACAGACGATCTCCTGGCCTTGCTGACTCAGATTGCCACCTCGCTCGCCAGCATCACCTCCACGCTGGCTCAACTGCCAACTACCATTGCCGCCACAGTTGAGGCGACACTCACCAGGGCCTTCCCGGCAGCAACAGCAGCACCTCCCGCCGTCAGTCATGGCCAGGATTAGACGGCTTGACGACTTGAGGATTGTGGCATATAATGCCGATGGTCTCACCCATGATGTGCCTGAATTGCAACAATTCTTGACGGACTATAACGTCGATATATGCATGGTCTGTGAAACATTCTTAAAGCCTGGGATTCGTAGCAACATCCCTAACTACTGTTGCTACCGGACGGACCGGCTGACGAGAGGAGGAGGGACGGCCATCTTCATACGCAGATCTATCCGGCATCATGAGATCCAACCGCCGGCAACGGGACTCATCGAGGCTACAGCAGTCGTTGTGGAAACGAGCACGGGACCCGTCACCTTTGTTGCGGTCTACCGCAGCCCGAGAAGAGTGCTGGACCTCGAAGATGCTCGAGCGCTGCTCCGCATGCCTGGACGCCTTTTCATCGCTGGGGACCTGAATTCCAAGCATGCTGCTTGGAATTCTCAGGCCACCAACTGGAGTGGACGCCTTCTTCTCCGTGCCACCGAGGAAGCACAATCGTATGTTTGCGGCCCGGAAGAGCCCACCTGTTACCCGTCCAACGGCCGCCCGGACGTGCTTGATGTGGCCATCACCAAGGGTCTTCCGCAGCATCTGACAGCTGAGGTGGTCCATGCACTGAATTCGAACCACCTCCCAGTGCTCTTCACCCTCCAAGTTGCCCCGGACCATTCCTCCGGCTGCCTCAACTACCGAAGAACGAACTGGACCAGCTTCCAGGAACGGCTCACCCACTCCATTGACACCGTGCGTGCTGCAGAAGACATCAATGGTGATTCCATCGACCACTTCGTTGCTGACGTCACGGATGCGCTCGTCCATGCTACGCCTCCGCCGAAACCTACTACCGTCCCCGCTCCAGGACTGCCTCCAGACATCTTGGACTCGATCCGGCTGCGCAATCGGCTGTGTCGTGAGTGGCGGATTACCCGGAATCGCGACCTGAAGCGGCACATCAACCTCCTCCGGCGGGACATCAAGGCCAGACTCATCGCGCATAGGAATCAGCGATGGGCTGAGAAACTTCGATCATTCACACCTGACCCGATGAATTTTCAGTCAATCCGCTTCTTCACACAACGACGCACCCGGATCCCGCCTCTTGCAACGGCTGCTGGTGATGTCTTCCGGCCCGACGATAAGGCGAATGCATTGGCTGACGCCTTCGAAGCCAACTTTCGCCCGCTCGACGAGGGAGTTGACCCCCAACGGGTTGCACACATTGAACGCGACGTGGAGGCGCTGCTTCAAGATGTGGAGGAGGAAGCCGACCCCATTCCGCCCGTCACGCCTCAGGAAGTTCACGAGGGCTTACGGACTCTGCCTGCCAACAAAGCCCCTGGTGTCGATGCCATCCCAGGCTTGGTCCTGAAGCAGCTGCCCTGGACGGCGATTGTGTATCTGGCAGCCATCTTTTCGTGGATCCTGCGAACTGCGAATTATCCACGCGCCTGGAAGCATTCCATCGTGGTGGCAGTACCTAAGCCTGGGAAAGACCGCCGCCACCCATCCAACTATAGGCCGATCAGCTTGCTACCCCATCTCAGCAAACTGTTCGAGAGGCTCCTGCTTCGCCGGTTACAAGTCCACATCGATGCTGAGGAACTCATGCCGCCGGAACAGTTCGGCTTTCGCAGTGGCCACTCCACCACGATGCAGATCCTTCGGGCTGTTGAATATATCGCCCAGACGTTCAACCAGCGCGACTATTGTGGGGCAGTCCTCTTCGACGTCAAGAAGGCGTTCGATAGCGTGTGGCACCAGGGACTCTTATGGAAAATACACCGACTGCACTTCCCGAAGGCCTACGTCCGTCTGATTGCGTCCTACTTGGAACACCGCACCTTTGCTGTACGAGTAGAAGATCGCCTCTCCAACGCCCGCCCTATCCGAGCTGGCGTCCCTCAAGGCTCTGTACTCGGACCGGTCCTCTACTGCTTGTTTACGTCGGACCTGCCAACACCTCCACGGGTCGAAAAAGCTGTGTACGCGGACGACACAATGTTGTTCTCTAGAAGTCGGTGGCGCGAGGTGCTGATCCCTCGCCTTCAGGCAGCTTGTCACGCCTTGCAAGATTGGGCTGCGAAATGGCGCATTGCATTTAATCCAGCGAAGACGCAGGCCATTGTCTTCACGAGGAAGAGGACTGCACCGGAACGACGACTCCGCCTCTACGACGTCGAAATACCGTGGAGTGACACCGTCCGCTACCTGGGGGTCCTCCTGGACAAGAGGTTGACCTGGAAGCCTCACATTGATGACGTGAGGCTCAAGGTTATTCAACGGATGGGCGCTCTCTACCCATTCCTCAATGAACACTCTGAGTTGACGCCGGCGAATGGCCTTCTCATCTTTCGCCTCTACCTCCGCCCGCTGTTTGATTATGCGTGCGAGGTCTGGGGCTGCGCAGCGAGGACACATCTTCAACGCCTCCAGAGTCTGCAAAACAAGATCCTGCGGCGGGTCTTCCATGTGCACTCGCAGTTCCCCCATGAATACCTCCACGAGGCAGCCGACGAGGACACCGTGCTGGAAAGGCACAAGAAGAGTGCCAGACGGTTCTATACCCGGACGAGGGTTTCTACGAACCCCCTCATCAGAGCGCTGGGAGCTCCTGCTAATCCCAGAGACCGCTATCGACGGCCAGTGGCCATGCTCGACAGATGAAGACTTGAAGCAGAAAAGCACTGCCATCCCCCTTCATACCCTGACGCCCAAAGGAAGCCCAACACCTGATGAAAACATGACGTCCCGCACACACTGATGTTACACATTAAATAAAGATGACAACATACCCACATGACACCTCAGCAGAAGCAGAAAATGCCGCAAGGTAAACTCTGCACCAAGCAGCTAATTTAAGTTAGCCTTAAGTACGCGGATGGAGCGCTTGCTACCGCCCAACGTCCGACAGCCTGTGCGGAGCAGCCCCAAACCTGCGCCACAACCGCCCGCGCCTTTCAAACCACCGAGGATGGGGCTACACACAGCCACACCACAGTCGCCAACCAGTCGCCACGGCAGCGCCGCAAACCACGGCCAAACTGCAGCTACCGCGCGCTACAGCCTGGGTCGGCCCGCCGAGAATCGCCGCCCCCGCCCAAATGCCGCCCCCACAGCCCCAGCCGACGACCCGCCACAATGGCCAAACCTTCGGCAAAACTCCCACACCGTCGCCGCGGCAGCCCGGCCAGCGCGGCCGGCGCCACAGCCACACGAGCCGAGGCGTGCGGCGATGACGGCCGTGCAAACGCGCCTCCGCCGCCCCATCGCCTTCCGTCGCCCTCCCGCCGTTTCCCGATCGGCCCGCAGCCGTCGGGCCACATCGCGCGCCGTCCTCCTCCTCTCGCCCGCCAACATTCACAGCCGTTTCTCAACAATTGCCCGCCGCAAACGGACGCCGCCTGCGCAACAGGCGCCGCCGCCCCTCGCCGCTTCCGACCCAACCCCTCGACCGAGGCAAACCGCAATCCGAATCTACAGACCAACCCAATCTGCCGTCAGCACACACGACAGCCGACCTTACACGTTACGCGTTACACATTACGTTTACACGTCTAGGTTAGGTTAGGTTAGGTTAGGTTAGGTGGACGTGGGTTAGGTTAAGGGGACTTGGGTTAGGTTAAGCGTCAAACTTAGGTTAAGCATTCAAACACGTCAGGCGTCAGAGGTTAGGTTAGGTTAGGTTAGGTTAGGTTACACGTTAGGTTAAGGGGTCAGTGCTAGGTTAAGAAGCGTCAAACGTAGGTTAAAAAGCGTTCAAAAAACGTGAGGCGTGAGCCGGACAGCTTTCCTTACGTAGACGTTAGGGGCTCAGGCTGAGCTCACCTCACCACAGGTTAGGTTAGGTTCGGTTCGGTTCGCTCAGCGTAAAGCGCCGAGGTCAGGCTACGTTCGTTCACCTTCGGGCGCCACACTTTCGGTTGAAAGGTCGCGACGGGACGACGTCGGCAGGCACGCCGCAAACAAACAAACAAAACGTACAGACGACGTCGAAAACCGCCGACAGACGGGGAGCAGCACGACCACGACCAGATACCGAGCGCGAACGAGACACACGCGAACCACCCCCACCGGCCAAAGGGCACCACACAACAACCCAGAGCACCACGTGTCGACACCAGAGCAACCCGCCGCTCACGCGACATGGCTGGCACCGAAGGGCAACCGCCCGCAACTGCGCTTTCCGCGCCGGCCCGGATGCACGTCGTGCTACAACAACACCACTACCGTACACAGCCGCTGTTCACAACATCACTATCATGCGCGCCCGCGGCTCGCCGCCGTCGCAGTCGCACCCCCAACGCCAGCACTTTTGCACCACCATTCACACGCACCGCAACACAGCTCGCCGACACAGCCGAACAAAACAAACACCACACAACAACACGCCGCCGCCGCCGCCGCCGCCTCTACTTGTGCCGGCGACCCACCCCGCCGATGGCGCACCTTTCGCCAGCCGGCAATCGACACGCACCCACCCACCCCCCCCCCCCCCCCCCCCCGGGGCCCAGTGCAAAAAAAAACACACAAAAGAAAAAAAAAACAAAAAAAAACAAACACACACACACACACACACACACAAAAACGACACGGGAGGCGCACACCGCCACTTCGCGCGCACGCCACCAACCAGTCGTCGTCTCAAAATAACAAACAAACACCAAAAAACAAACAAAATAAACTAACAACTAGGGCAACACAAAACAAAACAAACAAAAAAAACAAAAAACGCCTCGCACGAACCGCCCACAAAAAGGACACGCACACGCACAGCCTCTGCTGACGGCCACGACGCAGCGGCACGCTGCTCCTGTCCCGCGCCCCGCGCCCCGCGCCCCGCGCCCCACTCGATTCACAACACTCACGCGACACCGTCAACGACGGGCTCGCTTCCCGCAACCTACCACCTTTCCGCCACGACGCACAGCCCCAGCCCCACCCGACGACGCCCGTGGCAACGACTGCACTTTCACCACCGCCTCCCCCTTCCCCCCCAACACACACACACAGCCAGCCAAAAACGCACTCGCGACCCACACATGCACGTGCATCGGCACACGCCAACCAGTCAACGTCGACAACCACACGCAAGGCTCGAAACGAAACCGGCGTCCTTCCACGTTGCCATCAAGCTACACGACACAAGACACAAGGAACCAACACAACAGCCGGCCCCACTAATTCCCACTCTCACGCCGCAAAAAGCACACCGAAACCGCCAAACGCACGCACATTCCCCTTCGCACTGACACCGACCGGCTCGCTACCACACCTCCCGGCAGCCGTTTCACAAACATGACACGGCGTGACGCGACATCACGGGCCTACGCACACCGGACCCACTCACACTCTCTCCTTTCCTTCTGTTTTTCCCGACGCCTTCGGCCGGGCACACGCGGCACAACGCCGCCAATTCACCACACCGCCCACACAGTCGACAAGCGCCCGCCCTGTACGGCACACGCAACGACGCAGCGCAGCAAAGGGCGCCCGCAACACATACCTCTCCTCTCTCTCTCTCTCTCTCTCCGCCGCCCCACGCGCCAACCGCCACACCACACCGCCAGCCACTCGCAAATTGTGCACTGCCACCAGCCACACGTCCAACACGCCGCGCCGCCTCCGGCCACCCGCCAGGGGGCGCTCACGTCCGCGACAACAGCGCGGCCCGCCGGGCCGGGCCGAACCGAACCGAGCCGCCGCTGCTCTGCACTCGGCACGGCCACACCCTGCTGCAGACCGGGCTCGTCTCCCTGTACGCGTCTGCCTGCGCATCAACACAACGGGGCAAGTGAGCAAACCCCGTCACAACACGCCACATCGCGCAATGGCCGTGCCGACCTTTTTCTCTCTACCGCCATCCCTTCTTCTCGCGTTTTACTCGTTGTTGCTGCAGCGGCGCACACCTACACATCCACAGCCCCAGCCGGCCTCACCTCAGGGCCCGCCGCCAGCGTCTCCTCCTCGGGCACAGGTGCGGTGCTGTGGCCGCCCATCCAACCGCATTGCTGGCCGTCCAGTCCAGCCGCCAGGCGTTCCCACTGCCGCGCACCGACCCTGCTGCAGAAAACGAAGCATAGCCAGACCGACCGATACACAAAGCAAGCCGTCGCCTCGCCTCTTGTCCTTCCTTCCGCCCCCGCCCTTCTCACACCACCGCCTCTCCACTTTCGCCCCCCCCTCCTTTTTTTTTTCTTATTTGTTTCTTTCTTTCTTTCTTTCTTTCTTTTCTTTCTTTCTTAGGGCCCTCTCTCCTTCCCGCCATGGCGGTTACGGCACCGCCTGCAGCAGCGGATTTTTGCGCCCACACGCCTACTCCTACCACCATTAACCTTGCCCTGCCCTGCCCATCAACGTCGCAGTCGAACCGACGCTTGCCAACACACTGCCCACGTTCCTTTCTCTTTTCGGCCTACGCCCATTACGCGCCGCCGCCACAGCCTATTATTCTCCCTTCCCTTCCCACAACACACCGACGTCATCACACGCACCCAAAACAGGGGCCACGACCGTGTTCCTCGCCCACTCCCATCCCGCACGGTACGCACATTCCCAACTACTACCGCGCACCCTCCCTTCCAATCTGTGTGTCTGTGTCCTGTCCGCGCGTGACGCCTCTCAACATCCCCCGTCCCCCGTCCCGTTTTCGCCCCCATGCCGTCGTCGCGCCGCCTCCTCCTCCCCGTCCACCGCCGCCCCTGTCCGCCCCGCACCACACCATACACCGCTGCTTGTCCCGGCCGTTGCCACCAAAGGCGCCAACCGCAAACGCGCCACGCCGCAGCCCCCGTGCGTCTCGCTCGCTTGCATCTCCGTGCCGACGCTGCCTCTCTTCCCGCACGCACTCGACCTCGACAACACAGTCTTTGGCTCCGCCACTGCGTGTTCCGGTGGTGCGCACGCTGCAACACGTATGTATTCATTACCAGAGCGATGGCGAGGCATGACAGCATCTCTGTCTGACCAGAGACTTATTTATCGTTGCTAGTCGGCGCTTGGACCCAGCCAGACGACAGTAGTGGCACGCAGCGAGTCGCCAGGAACAGTTGTTATATATATATTGTAGCGCGAGTCGGGAGAGGTAGTAGTCAGTCGACAGTAGTAGCGGGTGGACGGTTGTACTGAGCGGGCGTCGGCGGCGTGCTCTGCTCGTCTCGCGACTCTGGTCACGGTTCGGGACGATGTACAGTATATTGTGTTATAATAACAAGGTAGTGTGAAGCTGCATTGCGCAAATCTGATAACGTATGTTAATTGTACTTATTTTGTTCAACAACAAATGCCCCAATATTACGTTTTTTCTCAAGTAACTTTTTTTTTTTTTTTTTAAAGAAAAACATTCACTTTTTAAAGACTACTTCCTATGGCATTTCCCTCCAAGGAGTGCAATTAATTACCAGCCAGCACTCATTCATTGCACACAGCTGTGTAAGGGGTATCTACAATTGAGGAGCAGATATAAATGCACTTTTTTGTTTGTTTTTTTTGTGTGTGTGTCTTTTTTCATTGGGGTAACGATCTTTGGCTCTTTTTATTCTGAATACAGGGCCAAAGGTCAACGCTGCTGCCCTCATACAATGTATCACGTTTCATTATGTCTGTTGCACTGTTACTTATCGTTGGGTTTGTTTTGTAGGGACGTTAACATTCTGGCACATTTTTATTATCATCGGACCCTCTGCTATTTGTGCGGGGAGGTTATACCTGGGTCCATTTCCATTTACATTTTAATCTTGATAGACTTTTTGTTTTCTTTTTTTTGTTTCTTGTTGTTTTCCCTTCTTTTTTTGTTGTTTTGTTTTTCCCGCTCTCACCACCGCCGCCGCATCACGCCATGGCCTCCCCCTTACGTTTTTGGTTTCTTTTTCTGTTCTTCAACTGCTTCAACATCACCGCGCCCCATTTCCACACCACAGCCATCAGCCTCCAAGACGGGCAGGCGCAGTGTGCCATTTCCGGCGCACAAGCACACCCGTACGGTACTCTCCTCGCCCCCACGCCACCAACAACACAGCGACCACGCGGCTTTCAGGCATGGCACGGCACCGGCGAAATGCGCCGCCCCCGCCCCCGCCCCCGCCCCTCCGCGCATCCGTCCGTCTCGCCACGTTCACTGACGCGACAACCACAACACAACAACGCTCCCCTCCCTGGCACCTCATTGTTTTTCTCCTCCTCTTTTGCACAAACCACAACGCCGAGCACAGGCGCAAGCCACCCACACCGCGCCCCTCCCCGTCCCGTCTTTGGCCGCCGCTCCTCGTTTGCCCCCTCCCATCTCCCGAATGCCATGCCAGCAGCGTTACGCATGCCCCTCCCCTGTCCACACAACACTACCGCCAAACGAACAGCCTTCCGGGCCACATGCAGGGCACGCCCACCTCCAAACACTGCCAATTCACGGACGCAATTCGCTAAAAACACACACACACACTTTCTCGACACCTTTCTGTAGGGAGGGTGCGTCATCTCGGCCGTGACAGAGTGACGGCAACTATCGACGATCCATTTCCCCCCCACTGGTAAAACATGTCCACTAAACACCTACATACATCATTCAAGTACACAGACAATAGCATACACACAATGGGAGGGCACACGAACATGGACGGCACGGCACGGCACTGTCATACACTCTTCCTCAGAACCATATCAACAAACGTTACGTACATCCGGGAAAGCGAAAGCAAAAAGCAAAGGCAAAAGCCCAATGCAGCCGTCAAAGGTAACGTTCACCACGGCAGACACTTGCAGCCGCGCCGCCGTTAAACGCATTTCAGTGCGGCTCCCATACGCCTCCGACACGGGACCGTTCCGTTGCTCTACGAATGCGTTTCTCCCTTTTTCCCTTCCTCTCTCTTTTTGCCCCCCCTCTGTCCGTTCCTCCTGCACTCTTGCCTCATTCCTCACGTTCTGCCCAGACATTCGACCGATCAAAGTCAACCTTTCGTTACCGTTCTCGGCGCGACGGTGTACAACAGTATGACGGGTGTGCCCAAGACTTCGGTTCAGTTGCGTGACGCCGGTCTATCGCGCCGATCGACAGTTACTCAGGGGGCGACGGATCGGACCACGTCACCGACACACAAAACTATGTCAAACAAACAAATACATACCGGATGGACACAGACAAACACGTGTACAGACATTCGCCAAAAACGACCGCCGCCGCCGCCGCCGCCGTCGTCTAGCGTCGCGCTTACTGTACTGCACTGGACACGCGTGCATCTCGAATGACGACATCGGTGTGCGTGCGTCGTACGCAATCAGTCAGACACGGCTATCAAAAATCAGAGTCGAATGGTACATCATCGTGCGTGTCGCCGTACACGTACAGTACAATACAACAACAATGCGTCTTAATGGCACGTTCATTTCAACGTCACTCCACACACCTCCACGCTGCAGTTACGTCGCACCATTGTCAACTCGGCGTACAGCAAAGGGAATAGTGGGCGGCAAAACATTTCACATCTCACCCTCGCCATGTGTGATGTGCAAACCAAACCCGCAGACGGCCGTCGTTACGGTGACACAACGCCAACGAGGCGTGCCACCATTCCACGCCACGGCGACCAACCTCGTGGCCGTACCCCGCAACAACGCTTTGACGCGGACCCCCCCACCCACAATCAAAGTGCACACATCACAGCCGTCCACAAAACAACAACAACAACAACAACAACAATTCCGCCCTTCCCGCAAAGGCACGTTGGTGGCCCTGAAAAGGGCCGTTTTGCCGCTCTCGCAACGGAGGAGCCTTCTCCATCCTTCCTTCCATTCCAGAGCCACCTCCTTACTTGGAGCTCGTGTACTTGGTCACCGCCTTCGTGCCCTCGCTCACGGCGTGCTTGGCCAGCTCGCCAGGCAGCAACAGCCGCACAGCGGTCTGGATCTCGCGGGACGTGATGGTCGAGCGCTTGTTGTAGTGCGCCAGGCGAGAAGCCTCGGCCGCAATGCGCTCGAAAATGTCGTTCACGAAGCTGTTCATGATGCTCATCGCCTTCGACGAGATGCCCGTGTCAGGGTGCACCTGCTTCAGCACCTTGTAGATGTAGATGGCATAGCTCTCCTTCCTCTTGCGCTTCTTCTTCTTGTCGCCCTTCGAAATGTTCTTCTGCGCCTTGCCAGCCTTCTTGGCGGCCTTCCCGCTAGTCTTGGGCGGCATCTCGAACGAACGTACGGCAGCAGCAACACCAGTAGCAAGCGCTCCGCTCTAGTCAGCGTCTCCCCACACAGTGGCACCCGCCGCCAGCCGCCGCCGCACCTTTACCAGCTCGCCCTGTTGCGGCCGCCGACCAATGGGGCGCGCGCGCAACCGGCCGCCGCACCCGAGCCCATAAAGCACCCCCACCCCGGCTGCGCCGGCACGCACTCCGCTGCTCGACTCGCTGCCGCTCGCACCGGTCGTTTTCGTTTCCGTTTCGTGTGCACCGTCGCTAGCCCATCGCCATGTCCGGACGCGGAAAGGGAGGCAAAGTCAAGGGCAAGTCAAAGTCCCGCTCAAGCAGGGCTGGGCTCCAGTTCCCGGTCGGCAGAATCCACCGCCTCCTGCGCAAGGGAAACTACGCAGAGCGCGTCGGCGCCGGGGCGCCCGTCTACCTCGCCGCCGTCATGGAGTACCTCGCGGCTGAGGTGCTCGAGCTGGCCGGAAACGCGGCCCGCGACAACAAGAAGACGCGCATCATCCCGCGCCACCTGCAGCTTGCCATCCGCAACGACGAGGAGCTCAACAAGCTCCTGTCGGGCGTCACCATCGCACAGGGTGGTGTCCTGCCCAACATCCAGGCCGTCCTGCTGCCAAAGAAGACCGAGAAGAAGGCCTAAAGGAGGCCAGGCAATCGCAGCGCCGCGTGCTCCCCTGCACGCAACGCGCTTTGCCGGCTCGGCTCGGCTCGGCCCACAACAATCGGCCCTTTTCAGGGCCACCACACAAACCTACGTCCAAAGCAAAATTTCAGTCGTCCTCGCCGCACCTTGTTTTGTTTTGTTTTAACCTTGCACTTTCACAGCACAGCCGCCGCCGGCGGCGCGCGTCCGCCATCTTGTCGTCCACACAGCCCGTGTGGCCCAACACACACATTTTTTTTTGCACGGTCGCAGTCGCCTTCCAAACGACAACGGCAGCAATAATGACCATTGTTAAAGGGAGGCGTGTCGACACACCGCCCTCCACTCCCGCGCGCAACGGCCGTCGACACGGACGAAACAAACAGCTGATCCGGCCGCCTATGCCCAACACGCCTTGCCTCGGAAACCCCAACGCCGCCGCAAACACACAGAGCCAAACCACGCAAGCAAGCAAATAATCACCGCCTCTCGCACAACAACACACAGCCCGCCATCTCCATCGCGATCGATACAAAGACACACAATAACAAACACAAACGAAGCAGCTCCACTCTCACACACACACACACAGCCAGCCACATGACACGTTTCCTTTCCTTCTCCCCTCCCAGTCACATCACGTCGCTCAAACGGAAAGAAACAAACAAACAAACAACACACGCAGCAACAACACAGACTCTTTCGCACTTTTCAACTTCCGAACAGTGTGGTGGCCCTGAAAAGGGCCGTTTTCTAGTCTCTCCCACCCACGAGCACGGCCGCGGGAAGGCCAGCGCCCGCTGCGACGCAGCCTAACCGCCGAAACCGTACAGGGTGCGCCCCTGCCTCTTCAGGGCGTACACCACGTCCATGGCCGTCACAGTCTTGCGCTTGGCGTGCTCAGTGTACGTCACCGCGTCGCGGATCACGTTCTCCAGGAACACCTTCAGCACCCCGCGGGTCTCCTCGTAGATCAGACCAGAGATGCGCTTCACGCCGCCCCTGCGAGCCAGGCGGCGGATGGCGGGCTTCGTGATGCCCTGGATGTTGTCGCGCAACACCTTGCGGTGCCGCTTGGCGCCACCCTTGCCGAGCCCCTTTCCTCCCTTGCCGCGGCCTGTCATCCTTCCTTCCTCGGGCAAAGCAAAACGTGCACAAACAGCAGCTGCAGCGGCTGGCGAGTCGGCTACGGTCTGCGCCCAGCGCGCCCGCCGCCCCCCTATATAGACTCTGGCCCGCCCTCCCCCCACCACGCGCAACCGAGGGCATATAAGCGCAGCACGGAGGCGCGCGGGCCCGTTGTCAAGGCAGCACCGGACGCCGCGCCGCACCTCACCTCCACGCACGCCGCTCCGCTACCGCTACCGCTACCGCTACCGCCATGGCCCGCACAAAGCAAACGGCCCGCAAGTCCACCGGCGGAAAGGCGCCGCGCAAACAGCTCGCCACCAAGGCGGCGAGGAAGAGCGCGCCCGCCACCGGAGGCGTCAAGAAGCCCCACCGCTACAGGCCGGGCACCGTCGCCCTGCGAGAAATCAGGCGCTACCAGAAGAGCACAGAGCTGCTCATCCGCAAGCTGCCATTCCAGCGCCTAGTGCGCGAGATCGCCCAGGACTTCAAGACCGACCTGCGCTTCCAGAGCTCCGCAGTCATGGCCCTGCAGGAGGCCAGCGAGGCCTACCTCGTCGGCCTCTTCGAAGACACCAACCTGTGCGCAATCCACGCCAAGCGCGTCACCATCATGCCCAAGGACATCCAGCTCGCGCGCCGCATCCGCGGCGAGCGCGCCTAAACCGCGCCGCGGCACCGCACCGCACAAACAAAAACGGCCCTTTTCAGGGCCACTAACATCTCTCCGTCGCGAGCAAACTTTGTCGGTCGCCTGCCTCTCGCCCCACAACCACACAAAAAAAAAACCACCACTTCCCGTCCGTCCGCCACACCCGCTCACTCTGCCTGCCTGCCTGCTAGCAGCGCGCAACAATCGCACATCATCCCTCCCCGGCCGCTCAAAGCGCACAATACCCAACGGCCGACGTCACACCGCACGGGTGGCTGGCCGGCCGCCGCTTTCGTTTCGAAAACAAAACCCGCACCAACGGCCAGGCAGGCGCGCTCTACACGCCACCGAAATCCCCGCCGACTCCTTCCACATCTCAACGTGCCCCCCCGTTGCAAAACATAACACACACAAAGAAACAAACAAAGACCGGACACGACGAGACAAGACATCCGAGAAGAACTGAACGCAGGCAAGCCCAACCAACGTATTCAAAAAACAACGTGACAGAAAAACCAACCGTCGGCCGCCGCCAAAAGCACGGCGACACTCAACAACAACAACAACACCACCACCACCACCGCTACCGCCGCCCACACCCGCCACCGACCCCCGCAATCCAACCACCACGGCACGCAAACAGCATCCCCACGGGCATACAGACAGACACCCACACCAAACGCAACACGACAATCAAAACCTTCCCCGACGTGCTTTGATGGCCCTGAGAAGGGCCGTTTTGGGCCGCGCGTCTCTTGCGCGCCACTAGACGACGACGGGGGGTGGGGACGACGGAGCCAAGCGCCAAACCCTTCCTTTCCCATCTCTTTCTCCTCTACTCTACTTCTTCTTCTTGGGCGAAGCCTTCGCCTTAGACGGCGTCGTCGCCTTCTTCGGCGCGGCGCCTTCGGCTTCTTCGTCGGAACCTTGGCGGCCTTCTTCGCCTTCGACGGCGACTTGGCCTTGGCCGGCTTGGCCGCAGCCGCCTTCTTCGCACCCGCGGGAGCGGCCGACGCCGCAGACGCCTTCTTGGCGGCGCCCGCCTTCCGACCGGTCGCCGCCTTCACGCCACCAGCCTTCTTTGCGCCGGCCGCACGGGCGCCCTTCTTCTCCTTGCTGGCCGGAGCGGCGCGCTTCTTCTTGGCACCGCCAGCACGAGCCTTGCCGCCCTCGGCCGCCCCCCCGCCGCCGGCGCCGGCAAGCTTGAACGAGCCGGACGCGCCCTTCCCCTTCGTCTGCACCAGCTCGCCCGCCACGACGGCCGACTTGAGGTACTTCTTGATAAACGGCGCCAGCTTCTCCGCGTCCAGCTTGTAGTGCGCGGCAATGTACTTCTTGATCGCCTGCAGCGACGACCCGCCGCGCTCCTTCAGACTCTTGATGGCGGCCGTCACCATCTCAGAGGTGCGCGGGTGCGCAGGCTTGGCGCGCGGCTTCTTCGCAGACGACGCAGACTTGGCCTTCTTCGTAGTGCCGGTGGCGGCGGGTGCCGCAGCAGTCTCGTTCGTAGCCGCCTGATCTGCCATTTCGACGACGCGCGTAACACACAGCGAGAGCGAGAGCGAGAGCGAGCGGGACGGCAGGCACGCAAGCACAGCACAGCAGAGCAGAGAATCACAAGGGCCCAGCCAGTGTCGCGGGCGGGCGCGGACGGCCGAGAGAGCGGCCGCCACTCTGCGCGCCGCCGCGCCGCGCCTCCCGCGCTTGCTACCGCCCAACGTCCGACAGCCTGTGCGGAGCAGCCCCAAACCTGCGCCACAACCGCCCGCGCCTTTCAAACCACCGAGGATGGGGCTACACACAGCCACACCACAGTCGCCAACCAGTCGCCACGGCAGCGCCGCAAACCACGGCCAAACTGCAGCTACCGCGCGCTACAGCCTGGGTCGGCCCGCCGAGAATCGCCGCCCCCGCCCAAATGCCGCCCCCACAGCCCCAGCCGACGACCCGCCACAATGGCCAAACCTTCGGCAAAACTCCCACACCGTCGCCGCGGCAGCCCGGCCAGCGCGGCCGGCGCCACAGCCACACGAGCCGAGGCGTGCGGCGATGACGGCCGTGCAAACGCGCCTCCGCCGCCCCATCGCCTTCCGTCGCCCTCCCGCCGTTTCCCGATCGGCCCGCAGCCGTCGGGCCACATCGCGCGCCGTCCTCCTCCTCTCGCCCGCCAACATTCACAGCCGTTTCTCAACAATTGCCCGCCGCAAACGGACGCCGCCTGCGCAACAGGCGCCGCCGCCCCTCGCCGCTTCCGACCCAACCCTCGACCGAGGCAAACCGCAATCCGAATCTACAGACCAACCCAATCTGCCGTCAGCACACACGACAGCCGACCTTACACGTTACGCGTTACACATTACGTTTACACGTCTAGGTTAGGTTAGGTTAGGTTAGGTTAGGTGGACGTGGGTTAGGTTAAGGGGACTTGGGTTAGGTTAAGCGT